>NC_133584.1:27191277-27456631 GCF_964106895.1 Numenius arquata
TCTCGGCCATTTTATGAGACAGGCGACACGGATTGTCCCTGCGGAGCCGGAGTCAATGGAGCAGAGCCTGAGCTCCTTGCACAAGTGGCCCATGGCACAGCCCCTTCTTGCTTTTGTTCTTCATGCTACTTATTCTCGGGTCATCTAATCAGGAAAACTATTCCTTTCTAAGAGTTGCACTGTGACTTTGAATCATAGAATAGTTTGGGTTGAAAGGAACCTAAAGACTGTCCAGTCCCACCCCCTGCCCTGGGCAGGGACACCTCCCACCAGACCAGGTTGCTCAAAGCCCCATCCAACCTGGCCTTGAACCCCTCCAGGGATGGGGCAGCCACAGCTTCTCTGGGCAGCCTGGGCCAGGGTCTCACTACTCATTCAACAAAGAACGTCTTCCTAATATCTGATCTAAATTTCCCCTCCAGTTTAAAACCCTTCCCCCTCATCCTATGGCTCCCCTCCCTGATCCAGAGTCCCTCCCCAGCTTTCCTGAAGCCCCTTGAAGGACTGGAAGGGGCTCTAAGGTCTCCCTGGAGCCTTCTCTTCTCCAGGGTGAACCCCCCCAACTCTCTCAGCCTGTCCTCACAGCAGAGGGGCTCCAGCCCTCTGAGCATCTTTGTGGCCCTCCTCTGGATCTGTTCCAACAGGTCCATGTCCTTCCTGTGCTGAGGACTCTAAAGCTTCATAACTCCTGTAACCTCTGACCGTTGTCCCTGGCTTGCAGGACAGAGGAGCTCCCTGCAGCGCTGCTGGCCCTGGGACGTTTTGCTGCTTGCACTGGTGCTGAGCCAGATACAAGGTTGAGACCCACCAAAACAGCAGGTACAGGTGAGCATCTCCTACCCCGTTCCCTGCCCTGTCCCCCACTGAGGCTGCCAAACCCCTTTGCCATATGCATTTACGCAATACTCCCCACCTGTACACCCACAGCACCCTTCCCCCTGCAAAGCAGAGGTGCTGGAGGATGGAATTTAACCAGCTTGTAGGGGGAAGTGTTGCAATGGAGGCCACACAAAATTGTCCTGCTGGTCCATTCTGAACGAACCCTCATTGCTAGGAGCAGGGATGAACACTTTGCCTCGGCAGATGGGCCAGACGCCAGAGCGGGAGGGCTGGAAGGCTCACTCGCCATATGCCTGGCTCCCCACATGGACAGGCAGCACCTCCTGTGTCTGCTGCTGACCTTCCATGGTCCTCAGGAGTCCTGTGGTCCTCCAGGGCTCCCTCCTGCAGCATCTCAGTGCCAGGCGAGCCCTGGGAACACGACTACATCCTAGCTTATGCCCTCACCCTCCTGGGATGTGCAAGCTGGGGCTACAGTCTCCCCCTCTCAGCAGGCTGGTTGCCCACAGCTCAAGGGAGAGCTTTTAGCTGAGCTGAAGAGATGTTTCTGGGGTTGGTTTTGATTGCTGGGATAAAAGCAATTGGAGCTGGCTGAGGGTGGCAGGGAGGTTTACACCGTACCTCAGGGACAGGACCCCTTAAACTCAGCCTAACTGGGCAGGAGATGGGTGCCCAGTGGCACCGAGCATGGGGCTTTGAGCCCTCCTTGGCACTGGTCATCAGGGCTGAGGGAGCTTCCCAGGCTTCTAGATTTTCAATGCTTCCAGGGTTAATTGCACTGGAAAGGGAGTTTTCTGAATCACTCCTCTGGGCTTACCTGCCTTTGTTTTGCTGAAATCCCACTGAAATCTGCCAAGGTTCAGGCCCTTGCTCAGCTGTTTGCAAGCAGAGGAGAAACTGACTGCAAAATCAGGTGTTTCTTTGACACTGTCCTGTTGTCCTCCTGTTCCCTGGAGCCCACCAGCAGCAAAGAGGGGATGCAGCTCAGCTCCCACGAGACCCCCGGCCCAAGGAGAATCTGCCTCTTCTACCTGCTGGCACGAAGCCCTTCCCTCTCCACCGCTGTTTCACCTCCACAGCTGCTCTCAGACCCCGCCTGGGCTGTGAGATGACTTTCTGTTAAAAAGAAAAAGAAATAAAGGAAAGGAAGGTGAACTACGGGTTAGGGAAATGGTGTAGATGCTTCTGATAAGACTCAAGTGCCCCGTCCGATTTGGACACGCCGCCGCAGGACAGCGGTTCTTAGCACGCCATAGGGCAGGGAGCTTTTTGCCTCCCTTTGAAGGCCCAGTGCTGCAGGGGCCACCAATCAAAGCTAAAGCAGTTCTCTCCTTTGGTGCACCCCCATTCTTTACTGTTTTGCAAAATGCCTGTGGCTGAGCAGTTAATGGAGGCATCTGCTGCACTGGCAGAGTTCACTGACTTAATTAAAGGCATCTAACAATTATGCAGCTGCATGCGAGAGACCACGGGCTGAAACCGAATATCCCCAGCGCTGAAAGCAAGCGTCCCCGCTGTGCAGAAAGCGTAGATCTGCAGCCAGAGACTCACATGAAAGCAGAAGCAGGGACCAAAGATTAAGGATGGACTGGAGCCAGCCTCCAACGCGTGTCGCCAAGGCCTCGCCACGCTGGAGAACCGTCCAACCTCAGCTCACGCTCACACAGCTTAGAACGGTCAGACTCGCAACAAGTGAGCGGAGCCAGGGACGTTCCTGGCCGGTAGGGATGGTTTTACCTGGAAAACGTGGGGTTTTTTTAACAGATATTTTCTCACTGACTGAAAACAGTTAGCTGGTTTAAAAAGGCACATGGGAAAACTAATCCTGTACCAAGTGGTTACCAAGCTCTCCTCTGCGTGGGGACGTGTTCTTTCCCTGGTAAATGAAGAAACGTTTCTCTTGTGGGCCTGTTTCTGGTATCACTGCATATTTGAGCTGATGGGGGACTTTGGAAGGCTGGTATTTTACCAAAGAGTCTCACAGAACAGTGAGAACAGCTGGTGCTTTCTGATCCGATTGCGTGTCAGCGGGCACCAAGGGCTCCGAATCAGCATGGGCCGCTGCCCTGCAGGGTTAGGGGCCGGGGAGCTGCGGTTGCCCTCGCAGCCGAGAGGCAGGGACCCCCAGGCACTCCTGCCAGCCAGGAGGAGCCTCGCGCCTGCCCTCTCGGAGCTGCGAATGCAACTTCTCAGCACCAGCAGCATCACCGAGGGCTGGCTGGGACGTAAAGCAGGCAGATCAATGCTCGGCTGCTTTGGTCGATACGAATTGACAGATGAACTTCTGTCGGGAGAGACGTTACCCGTGTGGACAGCCTCTGTCACAGAATCATAGAATGGTTAGAGTTGGAAGGGACCTTAAAGATCATCAAGTTCCAACCCCCCTGCCATGGGCAGGGACACCTCCACTAGAGCAGGTTGCTCAAAGCCCCATCCAGCCTGGCCTTGAACCCCTCCAGGGATGGGGCAGCCGCAGCTTCCCTGGGCAACCTGTTCCAGTGTCTCACCACCCTCACAGGAAAGAATTTCCTCCTAATATCTAATCTAAATCTCCCCTCTTCCAATTTAAAACCATTACCCCTTGTCCTGTCACTACACTTCCTGACAAAGAGTCCCTCTCCGGCTCTCCTGTAGGCTCCCTTCAGATATTGGAAAGCTGCTCTGAGGTCTCCCCGGAGCCTTCTCTTCTCCAGGCTGAACAACCCCAGCTCTCTCAGCCTGTCTTCATAGGGGAGGTGCTCCAGCCCTCTGATCATCTTTGTGGCCCTCCGCTGGACCCGTTCCAACAGGTCCGTGTCCTTCCTGTGCTGAGGACTCCAGAGCTGGACACAGTATTCCAGGTGGGGTCTCACAAGCACACAAGTGCGCAGTGAGCGCACTCTCCTCAGTGATTTCCCTGAGGGGAGATGAGAAGGGAAATGGGCACATTAAATGCACCAGTGCTGCAGGTGAGGAGAGACATTTTGGCCATGGGGCTGGTGGGTCTCGATATCCCGAGCCCAGCATCTTTCCTACAGAGGGCGGGCATGACCTCTCCTCCGCAGCCCGCTCCCGCTGCAAGGGGAATTGCCCTTTCCCAGCTTATCTCCAGTACGGGGGAACAGAAAGGCAGGAGGCAGAGCAGAGGGGATGTTAGCTCGGATCGTGTCCAGAGCTGTCCTGCAGATGACACGAAGCCACCAGCACCAGTCACTGCTGTTGTGTAACGTGTCACGCGGAGCCCGCTCGCGTGGAAGCAGCGCTTCACCTTGGAGCAAAGGCTGGGTTGCTCTCGGCCGGCACACAAGCGACTCGGAGGAAACCAGCAGTTTGCTGGGCCTCCAGGTAGCTCTTTCTCTGCTCCTGGAGAGAAATCCTCCCTGGAGCCAGGCTCTTGTGACTTCTGAAGCGTTTCTTGCCCTCAGTTTTGCGCCCTCACTCACTGAAGGACAGGGCAAAATAAGACATATTTAGAAAAAAGAAGCGTTCAGCCTTTTCAAACACAAACCCCTCCACAAACAGGAAAATGATTTAATTCTACCGTGTAGAGGTGATGCAGGTATGTATAAAGAAAGAACAAGCATGTTTTCCTTTTTCTGCTTCTCCATGTGATATATAATGTAATTAGATAATCCAAGCACTTTTATTAAAATAAACAGCAAAAGTTAGACATCCAATGATAATCTTCCTGAGAAGGGAACCCAGAGCAACCTATTTCCCACACTGGACTGGAAGATATGCTCGCTAGACATGAGAAATGGGAGACTTTGTCCCAAAGCATCAGGCCTGGAGCAAGTTTGGCTCACTCTCTCTCTGCTCCCTGCTAGAGATCTGCCGCCTCCCTGCATGCCTGCAGCAATGTTCCTGCCTGCACAGCTCTGGAGCCATGTACTTCTCAGTGTGTCCTCTGCCCGCGTGGAAACCCAGTGCCAGGCCAGGCTTCCTTCAATCTGGTCGATTAGAGCACGCTGAGCCCCAAGACCTGGTAGCTGTTGGCAGGAAAGATAAGAGGGAGTGATGGCAACATATATCCATGCTTAAGAGATGCCAGAAGATGTTTCTGCTTGGACAAAGCCGGGTGGGGATAATGATAATGGAGGATGGGGTCTGGATGCAGAAGGCCAGACATGAGCCAGCACCACAGGGCAGGTTAGTCAGGTCATTGCTTTTGTGGCTTTTCTGTCATTTCTTAGACTCTCCTCTGCAGCAGGGAGGAGGGACGGTACCAGCCCTGCCCCTTGCTCTCTGCCCAAACCTGCTCTCTCCAACTCATTTGACCTTTACCTCTGCCTGTTTGTGTTACCTCTCCCCCGCAGCGGGAAGGGACCAGGCTCCAGCTGGCTGTCTTTGGGAGAGACAGGGAATCCAGTGGAGTTGGGCTGCACAGACCTGAACAAACTAGGAAAGAGACTTAGGGCAGGTTGTGGTAGACCTAGTCAGTCTCAGGTGAATTGTCACCATCTCTCTCTTGCCTCCTACCCCGATTTGCTTTGTGGTCTGCAGATGCTGCTCCCTCCCTTCCACAAAGACAGACTAAGAAGACCTGAAGGCAGAGCAAAAGGAGACGGGCCTTTAGGCAGCAATGTGCAAAGAAGGTGGGTGCTGAGAAGAAGGGGTGGGTGATGGCAGTGGTCACCTGCATCAAGACTGGGATTGAGATCAATCATTAGCCAAAGTTATTCCCTGCAAGGCCCAAGAAGGTCAGTGATATTGGTTACGAGCCAAAGGCACTTTGGTTTTGATTGGAAAAGACAGTGCAATTACAGCATCTGTTTCGTGAGATCAGCCTCCGTTGAATTTATATAGCAGGCGTCAAGGAAATCACAGCTTGTTGCTCTGCCGGCTGAGGTAGGACATCCACTCTTTGAGGGGAGGGTTCCCCATAGCTACCAGCTTTTGCAGAAAGGCACTGGGCCGTAGCCTGGGAACATCAGGGTGGGCTTCGGAGTATTTCTGCAGTTTAGCCAGAATGCGAGGGAGCCCGACGGTGGAAGCATAGAACATGGGGCCACCCCTGTGCTTTGGCCACCCGTAGCCATTGATATAAATTACATCCAGGTGCTCTGGGCCCGATGCTATTCCCTCAGCCAGTACGTCAAACCCTTCATTGATGAGGGAAAACAAACACCGCTCCAGGATTTCCTCCTGGTCTATAAAGCGGGTCTGGATGTGATGGGTGTCTCTGTACTGGGCCAGGAAGTTGTGAATCCATGGGTCTGGCTTGGCTGTCCTGCCCCCAGCCTTCTCATACTGATACCAGCCTTTTCCAGTTTTCTGGCCAAACCTGCCATTCTCGCACAGAAGATCTGGCAGTGGGCTGTAGCGGTGGCCGTGCCGCTGGCGGGCAGGGGTTCCTGGAGGTTGCGAGGCCCCAGTGAGGCCCTGGCCTTTTCGAGACCTCCAGCCCACGTCCAGCCCAGCAAGATCGGACATTCGGAAAGGTCCTATCTTAAACCCAAAATCTTCAAGAACCTGATCTACAGCTTCTGGTCTGCTTCCTTCCTCTAAAAGGAAAACTGCCTGTTGAACGTATGGAAACATCATTCGGTTCCCAACAAAGCCAAAACAATTCCCTACCACCACTCCAACTTTTTTCAGAGCTTTGGCTAGCTGCATAGCAGTGGCAATGGTGGTGGGGGACGTGTGATGGCCATAGATTATTTCCAATAGCCTCATCACATGAGCAGGGGAGAAGAAGTGCGTGCCAATGACCTGCTGTGGGCGGCTGGTGGCAGAAGCTATTTCATCAATGTTCAGGGCTGAGGTGTTTGTACACAGAAAGGCCCCTGGCTTGCAGATTCTCGATAGTTTGTGGAATATTTCCTTCTTTAGTGCCATGTTCTCAAACACAGCCTCGATAACTAGATCTACATCCCGCAACGCATCAAAGTCCACAGTGAACTGGAGACATGCAGGGTTATGGAAATCCAGGGTCTGGGCACCCTGCTCCATTTTCATAGCCTCACGTTCCAAAAGGAGCATCACAGCTTTTCTTCCCCCATTTAGATACTCCAGATTCTGCTCGAGGGCTACCACAGGTATGTTGGCCTTAACCAGAGAAGTCACAATGCCTCGGCCCATCGTTCCCAGCCCTAGGGACAAAAGTGAGACAGAATCAGAGACTGTGAACAGAAAATGTTACAAATAATCACTTGACAGTAGCACTTCCTTTGTATCTCCAGGATAAAAGCAGAAGCCTATGCAAGATGAGTGGTGCACGGATAGAAAAAAAGAACTGAAGACTGGGGAAAAGGAAGGTGAATTCTCCCTTTCAGTGAGCCTAAACGTTTGAAAAGCAGTAGCATAAAGGCAAATTAATGTCCTCTCAAGCTTACAAGATATCAGTGGGATTCACTCTGGCGTGTGCAGACCATGTGATTCATGCCTTCTCCCTGCAAAGTTTTATACCTATGGAAACCAGCATCACTTCAGAGTTAGACCCTGGGGATCCAAGGAGGTCTGAGTTTCAGCTTCAATCCTGTTAATAACTTGTAGCAGGTAGTTTCATAACAAGCTTCACCCTGAGGATATCAGTGCCTCTTTGCTCCTGTGAGATGGTCCCTTATGGGCACTCATAGAAGAATATTAGTATAAGCAAACACAGCAGACCCAAAGATTTTAAGACCAGCAAAGCCCAGAAAATTGGTTTCTCCCTCCTTCCAAGCTTCCTCTTTCTCCCCTTCCTCTTCTCCCTCTGCGCTACACAGCATAATCTTTAAAGCAAACAAAATTCAGCTGATCTTGGATACTGGTCTTCTCTAAACTTTGTCTCTAAGGTCTCATATGTCTCCTGTCACTAGGTCAAACAGGATGGAACTAACAGTGTTCTTAATCCAGATTTCAACATCTTCTGGAACATCAGTAGCCTTTTGCTTGCTGTTTGCACTTTATATCAAGCAATCTCTGCCTGCTGGGAACTCTCCAAGTCCTCCAATACAGGCCATTCTGAACTTCTGAAGATTCTTGAAGACACAGTCTTCCTTGTCCAACCACGCAGTTAAAGCACTTGCCCAGAATTCCTGTAACTGAGCATCCATTCAAGCTGTGTTGTTTTTTTTTTTTTCCAAGATCCACAAATGTGCTACTACCAGCTCATACCCCAGGAATATCAGTGTAGAGATTACTGGTTTGATCCCTTTCCTTCTCCCGAGCCCTTCCGCCAGCTCTGCCCTCTATTACATTAAATGAAGCCGCACGCTTACACTTTCCTGTGAAACACAGCCCACTTTATTTATCCCGCTCTCCCATGAGGGAGGCTTTTTGGACTAAGTTAATACAAGCTAGTAAGAGAAGGCTGGCACAATTTTACCTGCTTTAAAAGTGCGAAGCATCTGAATGGGAAGATTATTAATATCCTAAATAAAGCAACAACCAGATGAGGTACAGGTTTGTCACAATTCTGTAAAAATGATTTTTTTAATCCCAGGTTTACAAATGAAAGTCAGCTAAACAAATAAACAGAAACAAGGGGATTAAAAAATTTGTCTAAAGCAGCTTTGTAAAGAAGAGCTGAAATTATGTCATCAGTTAAACAAGTTCCAACCACCAAGGTCAAACAAGGTAGAATGTTTTCCCTGCCAGCTACATGCCCTTGGTTTAGTCCTGTCCATCCTCAGCTTGTGTATACACGAGACACTTAAAACACACCCTGCTTAGCCACAAGAAGACAGTTTTTACAGCCATCGCTCTCTGGCAGCCTGCTTATAAACCATTACGCTCCCAAGCAAATGCTTAAGTTCCTTTCTAGGAAATTAGATTTGCTACTTCATAATCAAGTATTACTGAAACCTAATTTGAAAATAAAACTAGAAGAGCATGAATCAGTTCTTAGTATTTCAGTGTCTGTGGTTTGACTGAAAAAACCCCGAACACAATCAGCTCCTCCCACGGTGCTCTAGAGGTACTCAGAGCTTGGATGGGGCAGCAGGGACAGTCAGAGCCATTTTTTTCCGTCTTTGGTGAGCGACATGGACTGCTTTCTTCTCGGACAGTGTGGGAGGGTGACTCACCACCTCACCCATACCCACCAAGCCCAGACCCATCTTTAAGGCTCTCTTTAGACATCAAGGGTTTGCAGTTCCACATCTGTGTTCTTCGTGGCTTCCTCTTGACGTCTCCTCTTCCTTTCCAGGGTGGAGACCTAGCATTTCTCTCTAGATTTTCCAAGCTCTGCTAAAGAAATAATGCACACATCCTGGGCCTTATGAACTCCTGTTCCTCTCAGATTCAGTCTCATGACTGAAATCTTAGCAGTTCTCTCACAATATGAACACGCTGCTTCTTCCTAAATCAAAATCCTCTTCCACGAGCAGAGGTTCTCCAGCCTTCTTTTCAAGGGAAGTTCTGCACTGGTGTTGGCTCATTCCCCTGTTTGCTTTCATCCATGTGTAGTAAGAGTACTCCCATCTAGGTTTTAGCCATCCTGTGACAGACAGGCATACATGCTTGTAGTAGTTCACTTTCTAGGCCATGGGAATAGGCTTATAGATAAGATATGAGCTTGCCAAGCGTGTTTCTGACCTAGAAAAGCTGTCTCTCAACTTACTACATAACTCTTCAGTGGCCTGTATGAAATGATGTTTAATGAAGCTGGCAGAGAGAGTAATGAAAGCCCCCAGGGTTTTGTTGCATTAGAGCTTGCACAGCATGACTCCCCTGGAAATATAAAACTACGGCGAGATTTGGCTATCTAGATGGGAAAGAAGCATTTCTGAGGACTCCCCTATTCAATTGTATAGAGCTGAGTGATCTTGGGGAAGAATACATTAGAGCAGAAAAAAATGGTAGGGAATTATCGGGCCTTACATGTGTAGAAGAAAGAGGAAGGGCAATGTCGCATGCTCAGCTCAGATCCCACACGGCTGGGGACTACTCCAGAATCGCTACTGTATGTTCCATTTTCTTCCTCAATAATGCTCTCACCTCCCCCAAACCACGAAAAAACCCTATATTTTTAGCTTCCACGCAGGGAACGGTTTTCAGAGCCGTGTTACCATTTTTCATGCCCAAGGCACATCTTTCAAAAGAAGACTGAAATTTGCTTCAGGAGATGGCAGTGTCTAGCCATCTTGCTTATGGCTTTTTGTTGTGAAATGAAGTTTGGACATGTAAATAAAACTACACTTGAACCCATGTAATTTCAGGCCAAATATGGATACGACAAATACATTTGCTGGGCAAGCTCAGTGAATAATGGCTGTTAATTATGGATCTGTCACATGAGGTACTTAGAATATGAAAAATAATGTAAAATTAATTGAAGGACTTTAAAAACAAATTTCAAAATAAATGAACTCAAAATATGTACAAAGCAACTCATGTACAGTCACACACACTAGAGAAATACAGATCAGTGGAAAATATTCTGAACTGTAATGAATATTTGAACCCTAAAATGCCAGGCAATGGAAATAATATTTTATAGATTAGTAAAAATATGCAAAGGCTGTTCCAGTTTTCCTGTTAAAAACAACAATGAGCAATTGGCAATGGCAGACTGCTGGATCTGCTTCTTTCTCTGTTTCAGGGTATTAACTTCAAGCAGAAATAATGTGATATGGCAAACAGGGAGCTATGGGAAGGCTGCAGAAGGGACAGACAAGAACTCTTTTTCCAAGTGATGAGGAACCAGAGAAAGTGGAAAAAGATGGGAGCCAAGAGTTCAGAACAAGCATAAGCAAATGAAATAGGTGACATCTCACATGGCTGAAAACAGCCAAGGACAGCTAGGCCAAGAGCAGGAGGGTGTCACCTGCTTAGCAGTCTTTCAGTGAGCAAACTGCAGACTGATGGAAAGCCAGCGCTGCACAGGAATGGTTCCCAGTTCATCAACAATGCTATCTATCAAGCATGCCCACAAAAATGATAGATCATCCTGGATGTTGAATCGACATTTATACAGGGTCAGCAAGCCATATGCCAGCTCCCTCCGAGTTCCTTCTAATACTGGACAGCCAGGGGAGCCACAAAGCAAGGCACTCCTAGCATTCATGGCTCTGCTTCCATACCCTAAAGGTCCTCTGTGCCTATGGAATTGGTACTGAAGGAGGAGGAAGTCAACGGGATCTTCTTAGTTGCTTCCCATCATGCAGCAATAAAAGACGGACGCAGCCGCGTAACGCAACATGGTTTTGGTGTGTGAAACAGCACAGCACCGTCTATTGGAAAATGGGGTCTGCGTGATTTCTGACCACCCAAAATACATGCAACACCTTGCTCTGACTGCCCTCCTCTCTGCAGTGAAAACAGAGAGACCCTGGAGCACCTAGGTAGACTCAATACTTAGATGGATGAGCAGCACTATTTTAAAAGGTGTCAGTCCCTCAAAAAGCATCCCTAAGATTTTGGTTTCTGGTGTTGCAAGAATGTACTTAAGACGAAGAATGTGAAATTATAAGGTACTGTACAGCATGGTACTGGCTGAAGAATGACTTTTTGTTACAGCAGCCTGAAAGAGAAAAACAATTGTGTTGGCATGTTCTACGCCTGTCTCTAACGGACTTGCAATTTCACTGATATCAAAAGACAAAATAGGAGGAAAACCTTTCAGAGTGTGGCAGAAAGAAGTGATGGAAAGCAGTGACACAATATGGCGTGGGATTCTGAGTTAAAAGGAGGTGATCAATAACCTCCAAAATAGATGTCACTTATCAAATGAAGTATAACATGAACAACTAGCATAAACAAAGCATGCTATAATCGTGGGCTGTGCGGGCTGTATTGATAGAAGCAGTGATTCAGAAAGGGCATTAGTAGTCTTGGTAAGTGTCAAGGCCCTGTGTGCACTGATAAGCTTTAATGACCCTGACCAGCTACACCTGGAGCCTCCACCCACACGCACTGCCCATGGGCCTTGGAGCCCCATTTAAGCTCAGACCTGGGCCTTCAGCCCCTTCTGAGCTGTGTTGGAGGAGTTCTGGTGTCCTACTGTGGCTGCACCACGCTATGGATGCTGTTGATCCAGAACTCAGCCTGCAGACTGGCTTCCCAACTTTACCTTGGACCTGCATCATTACGTGAACTTTGCTGGATCATCTGTACTTCTAGTAGATCCTGGCCATGATCTCTGCGTCTGCCCTGCTTGCCTTGCTCAGGTACTGTAAATATTTGATAGAGCAGTGGGTTGTGCTGCCATCCAGAGGGAGAAATGTGTTGGTAGGAACCTGGTGAAGTTCAGCAAGGGGAAGTGCAAAATTCTGCACCTGGGGAGGAATAGTCCTATGCACCAGTGGATGCTGGGGGCTGACTGTCTGGAAAGCAGCTCTGCAGAAAAGGATCTGGGGGGGTCCTGGTGGATGCCAAGTTGACTATGAGCAGCAATATGACTTGTGGCAAAGGCGGCTAATGCTGTACTGGCCTGCATTAGGAGGACTCTTGCTGGCAGGTTGAGGGGGGTGATCCTTTCCCTCTACTTAGCACCAGTGAGACCACACCTGGAGCACTGTGTCCAACTCTGGGCTCCCCAGTACAAGTGTGGTGTGGCGTTATTGGAGTCCATTCTGATGTACTGATCAACATTTTGATCAACACCTATAAATACTGAAAGGGAGGGTGTCAAGAGGAAGGGGCCAGTCTTTTTTCAGTGGTGCCCAGGGACCAGGACAAGAGGAAACGGGCACAAACTGGAACATGGGAAGTTCCATCTAAACATGAGGAGGAACTTCTTCACTTTGAGCGTGGCAGAGCCCCTGGAAGAGGCTGCCCAGAGAGGTGGTGGAGTCTCCTTCTCTGGAGACATTCCAAACCCACCTGGACACGTTCCTGTGGGACCTGCTCTGGGTGGACCTGCTCTGGCAGGGGGTTGGACTAGATGATCTCCAGAGGTCCCTTCCAACCCCATAGCATTCTGTGATTCTGTCAGTTCAGTGAAGGGCTACTAAGATGGTGAAGGGACTGGACTCTGTCTCATACAAAGAAAAGCTGAGAGAGCTGTGTCTCCAGCCTAGAGAAGGCTTGGGGGGATCTCATCAATGTGTATAAACACCTGAGGGGAACGTGTAAAGAAGACAGAGCCAGACTCTTTTTAGGGGTCTCCAGTGACAAGGCTAGAGGCAATGGGCACAAACTGAAACACACGAGGTTCCATCTGAACATAAGGAAACATATTTTTTACCGTAGGGGTGACTAAGCACTGGCACAGGTTGCCCAGAGAGGTTGGAGAGTCTTCATCCTGGGCAACTGGCTCTAGGTGGCCCTGTTTGAACAGGGGGGGTTGGATAAGATGACCTCCAGAGGTCCCTTCCAGCCTCAAAGATTCAGTGGCTCTGCCCCCAGGAGGTGTTATTGTCATTGGCTCCCCATCCCTGGGGTGCAGCTGCTCCCTGCCAGTAGATAATTAACAAGATGTGTTGAACATGGCTAATTTGAAAGTTGGCTGTTACCTTGAGCATACTAAGTAATAGCAAGGAAGAACCATCTTGGTACATAGTCTTAACATAACTACTCCTGGAATAGTGTTCCCACTTGGGCTATGCATGCTTTATCAAGTGTTGAAATATTAGGGGAAGTTTAGAGTCGTGAAAATGACCAGAATGTGACATGTTGTGCTCTGCAGCAAAAGTATCAAAGCACTTAGTTTATTTATTCTGCAAAGAGTCTGGGTTAACTTGAGGATTGTATGTAACCAGCTAGGAAACCACTGAAGCTTGGGGGTAGAGGTTAGGGCAATTTCAGACAAGAATTTAGAAACCTTTCTAGAGACGAGAAGCAAATACTTAATCCAATAGATGGAAGATGTATCCCAGCCAGTTCAGTTTGGAAATAAGGTACAGATTATGTACCTTCAAATGGAGATTGCACTTGTTCTTAGAATTCCCTCTAGCTCAGTTACAGCACCAAAAATAAGCATATGAGATGTAAAGAGCCCTTCTGGCTAAACTGTCGTTGATATTGGGGTTTTGCAAATGTATTATTCTGGCATGATTTCTCAGTATGTAGCAAAGAATACTCATTCTAGTCACCTGATCATTCCTACAAAACTTCAACGCAAGCCCTTCCTGCCAAAGCAGACGCTGCAGGACTGACCTGTCTGGGATTGCAGTGCTCTTCAAGTCACATGAAAAACTTGGCAATAACTCATGTCTCTTTACCTGAATGCCACGACAGCCACAGATACTCCTTACAAGGTTTGTGGACCAACATTTAAAAATCATCCTCATTAAAAATATGGCATGGCGGTAGAGAAGGGAACTTCCAAACAAAAGTGTTTCTATGGCCTGAAGTGAGCTTTCAGAGAACTCATGTTGCAGAGCACAAGAGGCCTGAGAAGTACCCAGAAAAGAGCAGTGTTGATCTGGTGAGCTTTCTCTGAAACAGAATGGATATTTTCCAAGTGCTCCATTACTTGCCTAACCATTTTTTGAGTGCTACTATCAAGAGGCAAAGCTGAAAGATACCTTTTTTTTTTTTTAAAAAAAATCTCAGCAGTGCATCAAAGGTTTTATTTAAATTGCTCTTATAAAAAATTAATGAAGGCATTATCTTGCTGGGCTACAAAATGGCAGGAGTGGATCCCAGTGAGATGAAATCTTCTTAAAATACAGCTGTCAAAACATTTTGGTATTAATATATCCCTGAGTGACTCTGTGCACATGCACTTGCAGTACAGAACTAGACCAGGAGGAGGAGAATTTCATGCAAACTTGCTTATAACATGGAACATAGCCAAAGACTCAACACAGCAGTATTTAAAAGGGAAAAGCCTGCTTATCAACCACAGAAGAACCTGTTTCTTAAGTGAGAGGAAGTTATTCTTCCAAAGAAAGAGGTGGCATCAGGTAACAATCTAGTGGGATGTGGCTTGCCATCTGAATTTCCGAGCTTACCAATGCACTGACAACTTCTGTCCTTCCATGTCACCTATGAGAGTGGAGTATCTTTGCCCCATTATGGATGCAAGTGACTGCCAGGGAATCCCACTTCAGACTTTTGCCATGAATAAAGCCTGACTATACTCATCCTGCTCCCCTTCAGCCCTGCTGTTAGCTGTGCAGTCAGCAGCCACAAAGGCTTTTTCATTCCCTTACCTATCACAGCTGCTTTGTGGATGGGCTGAGGGGAAGCACTTTTCCATGAAGCTCCACTGGGTGTTTCCCACTTCTGCACCGCTCTCTCCGCGAAGAAAGCGTACTGCAGTGCTTGGGCCTGGCCTGAAGTCAGCAGGACGCGAAACAGCTCTCGCTCCTTCCGGAGTCCGTCTGCAAAGGGCTGCTCCGTGGCGGCTTTGACTGCCTGGAAGCACAGCTCTGGAGCCAGGCACCCACGGGCCTGTTTCTTCACCTTCACAAGGGCCTCGCTGAGAAACGCTTCCATGTTGGGCAATTTTGGAACTGGCTTCAGGCTGAGCCTGCGGGGTCCCAATGGCTGGCCTGGGGGTAGAAAAATAGAGTTAGAGAACAAAGCGTTTACACCTGGAAGACTACAGATTTTCACCCATCTACATAGACTGGGAACAAAGTCTAACTCTTCCTCCTAAGCTCACTGCATTAGGGCTGGAACGGCACAGTGATCTGGGTTTAGAACCAAAGTGTCTGATATTTCTCTTTAGCTTTCTGTTTGCTCTGACAATTACAATTTTTCAAGTCCCTTTTCAGACTTCAAAAAAAAAAAAAAAAGCAAGATTTCAATTTCAAAGAAGTAATTCTTTCCTTCCTTTACTCAGCTACACAGAATGCCTTGACTTCTCCAGTTCTCTTACTCCCCAATCCCAGCTGACACATTTGTATAGCTCTTTCTATAAGCTTCAGCGCTAGTTTTCCTCCAGTATTGTTTAGTACTCGGCGCCCAGTTGACTTTGCGAGCCAGATGTATTCCAGCTGGTGTCCTGATCCAGGCATTTATAAGACAGCCTGGGAAATATACTCTGACTTCAATTCTTCTCTGACAGCAGGAGTCCCTCTGTTCACGTTGGGACTAACCAAGAGGACAGCTCACGCAGCATGAGCTGGGGAGCAAAGGAATAACAAGGGAGAGTTCATGCTTCTGTGTCAGCAAGGGGTGAACCAAGCAGCCATACAAATACATGAGGCTCATTACAGACAGAGGTTGCTATGGTGATACCTAGAAAGGATTTTAATTGAGAGAAGTTAGTTACATTTCAGATGCCAAAATCCTCTCCATCCTTTTCAGAAATACAAGCCTCGGTGCCCGCTAGGAGATCTCTGATCTGTCCACGCTCAGGCTGTTCCTACGCTCTTAATGGCAGCTTGCCTCAGTAAAGGCCATGGAGTAACAAGATCAGAAATTCAGGCTGTAGGCCCTTAATATGTCAACATTTTCATGAAGACCAGATCATTAACTAACTGTGTAGTGATGTTACTGCACTGACTGCGGCAGTGCTGTTCCCAGAAGCACCCAGGACTACCACCAAAGCAGGATGGTGGGTGGGCCCCCTCTCATGAGAGCCTTATGCTGAGCAGCTCTCTGGTACGCAGTCTGATTGCCCTGGCTTCCCTTTATATGAGCTCTGTCGCAGGAGCACGCTGCCTTCACAGGTGGCATATTGCATCCAGCTCCCCTCTTTCTTCCTGTTGTTTGAGTTAGGAAAGCGCCAGCGTATCAGCGGAAGACTCGGGTGCAGGAAATCATACCCGGGATGCTGAGGAGCAGGAATAATGGCAGCAGCACTGCAGTCATGGTTGCCCAGAGAACAAGTCCTGACTCTAGCTCTTCCTCCAAGTCCGAGCAGTGTTTAAAAGAAACAGAAATATGAGTTTCCAGGATGACTTAAGATACCAGTTTCCTGAAGTAATGGTCTTCAGAGCTCAGGCTTTTTTATTAAGCCTTTTAGAGAACACAAAAAGATGAATACTCACTGTCTAAGTAGCTTCCCTTGTAATCAGAGTTCATAAAAATAATGTTTTCACATTGACAGTGAATATTGTTTATATCTGCCAGTTTTGAAGGATTTAGACAGGATAATATTCCTTGGATTTGGAATCCTGTGTTTATCCCCTTGAATGTATGTGTTTAACCCAGAAATGATCTTTACTCACAGTCCTTTATTTAGGACTTATATAGCAGGTTTCATTTTGACACAAGAGGACCCCTCAGGTTTGTCCCAGAAAGCAGATCTGATGGCTGGAAGACTGCTTAGGATGGGATAGAACAAGGGACTTTATATGACATCTCTGATGTGGAAAGGACTGGTAAAAAAGGAATACTACTGGGAGCCTTTAAGCTTGGTCTTCAGATAGCAAATATTACTTGTAAGTCCAAATACTGAAGGGGGACACGAGACAGTTCCTCAGAGGGAAAAAGAAAAGTAACTCTCCTCAGGGTGCTCCTGTAATAAAGCTCTTATTTAGCTGGAAGCCAAATAGGTTTTGCTAAGTATTTCTACAGCATCTCCATGCAGTGTCTTTGCTTCTACAATGCTAATAAGAATCAAGGGCATATTTATGAACAGGAAAAAAAATGATCTGAATCCAAACCTGAGAAGAAGAGATCAGTGTGGGACACCCACAACTTGATTTCTGAAATCAAAGCAGCAGGAACATGATGAACAGTATCAGACAACAGTGCTGCAGGGAAAAGCATCCCCTGTGCACAGGAGCTAGCAGATACCTGCTTTGTTTTACCAGGGTTTGTAGTCCAGGTGGCACAAAGGACAGATCAAGTCTATAAAACTTCTGTCACCAAAAGCAACATGTAAGCATGCAACACCAGATTTTGTGCTTATTGAAGCAAAAAAAAAAAAAAAAAAAAAAATCATCCCAGAGTTGTAAACCCTCAGGACATTACAGGACTCCACATGCAAGAGGCAGAGTGAGCCTAACAGTCTTCCCGGAGCAGAGAACTGCCTGTGAATTCCTGGGAGCCCAAGCTGCAACCGGACCCCTGCTCCTCAGGCTTGCAGTGGTCTCAGGCTGCCAGAGACAAGTCGCGGTTTATGTCAGACCTTTCACAAACTCTGGTAGTGTCAAAGGGCATTTTGCTAGGCCTTCTGCCTAAAGAAGGTGGCAGCCAGAATCATAAGCCCTGGAGAGATATTAAAAGGTCTCTATTGTACATTTTCCCAGAGATGACGCACTAAAGGCCATTGCAACAGTAGCTGAAAGCCTTTCTCCAACAGGCTCCATTTAAAGCATGCAATTACCTAACAGCACTATCTGTTACTCCTTTGGGTTTTATGAGACTTAGAAGAAACACATGCTTTCTCCACTCTCACTCCGAGTGGCTGAGAGTCAGAAACTCATAATCATCTTTCCATGCAGTGTTTAATACCTGTGGGACCTGAGCTACTCTAAATTGAACTGATTTTCCTTGGCTCTCTGGTGCAAGCCATTGACACTTTTGTGCTCGGAGAAGATGACAAAGGTCTACCAGCAGATGTGGACAGAAAGTAAGTGATGATTATATATGGAGAGCTCCTCTGCAGAGGATCAGCAGCTTTTTTTTTTCCTCCAGCTGAGGAAGACTACAGCAGGCCCGCACGAGGTGGGCAGTATAAATTGCAAGCTGCTGCCTGCCACAAGTAATTACAGCACTTTTCCAATTTTGTGGTGCCATCAGGTGGACAAATCATGTAATGCAGCTTTGAATTAGCACAGTGATTATCAAGCACATTTAACGAAAGAACATTCTCATTGTCTCCGAGGATTTAGCTCCGTCTGTTCCTTCAAAAAATGCCTTCAAAAGTGAAGATATTTTCTTCTGGCTGAAGAAGGCCAGGAACATATGCTCCCTTCCTATCTGCAACATGTAATTTCTATTTTCATTCAAAAATTTAACTTAGAATCAGTAATTGTCTCTATGTATTCCTATGTGCACTTATTCAGGACTGTTTCAGAACTCCTTTTGAAGGTGTTCTTCCTTAGGAATAATCCATAAAAAATGTATGGATGAAGATGCTTTCCCAACATACCTACCATAAAGGTAGCTCTGTCAACTGTATATCGAAGCAATAATCAGAGACCCTTGCTTCAGTAAGGCCAGTCATTTGAGACTGATCTCCTTCTAAGAGATAATGCTGAGAAAGCTTTAGAAGAAAATAATTTCTGATTGATTCTTTGAGACTTATCTTGCCGTACAGCCTTCCCAGGAATAGAAATTCCACCAGTGACAAAACTAGTTATTTAGCCAAACTGCTCTGTAAGGGCAGCAGTTGCTAGCCTCATGTTTAAAAAGAAAATAAATTAAAATCTCATTAGAAAGAAAATGCTGCATGCCATCATGCCATACAGAGACAGTGGACTTCTGTGATGGCATTATTTTGTGCATCTCTGTCTCTGGTTTTATTAAGATTATCTGAAAAATGTTCACTGAAAACAGAACTCAACATGAACAAAACCCAGACCAGCAATGCAAGACTCATCTATTCTGCAGCCCTGAGTTAGTGCTTGATGTAGGGAAATAAAAGGGCTGGTTTGCCTTTGTATGGCAGGAGAATTATATTAACTTTAGGCAAAGGCCAAAGCCAAGAATATCTCAAAAGGAACATATGGACCCTGGGTACGCTATTCTTTCAAATTATCAGGTAACCTGAGGCTAAACAGTGCATCAAAACTTTTCATGCTCTTCTACAAGGTCTAATAAGAAATTTTCCAGGCAGGGAAGAAATAAAGATTAGCTGACTTTCCAGTATTTTTACAGTTAAAGCACATACTGTAAATGGCAGTAAAGCTGTTGGAAAGAGTCTGAAAGCATTTTGAAAGTCCTGTTGGAGTTGGTATATAGTGTGATGTGAAACACCTTCCATGACATTACTCACTTTTACTGGGGTAACTCAAACCAGCAATAAACAGATAGAAAATATACCACTAATAATGAGTATGACTGGGACAGGTTACCTGCTGAACACCCAGCTAGGACCTTTGTATGCTTATACAAGTCTCAAAAAACCCCAAACATTCTTGGTGGTGACAATTTCTAATAAAGATGAAGCTACAGAAGAGGAATTTGCCAGTAGTAGCTGTAAGTTCCGGAAAGCAAGTTACACTGAGGAATTGTGTGCTCAATGATTCATTCCTGAGGCTCTCCTCGAAGGTTAAGCTGCTTTCCCAACTATCAACCACTGCACAATGTCCGTCACTGAAGAAACAAGCATACAAATATCTAAATTTCACCCAATTTCACATAGCATTTTTTGAAATCTAGAATGCTCTCTGGTTTGCCAGTTCTAGCAATGTATCTATTATTCATTTTATGATATACTGCCATCAGTACAGGTATAGAACTTATGCAGGGCATCATTCAGAAGCCCAGAGGGTGCATTGAAGGGAATGCAGTTTGTTGGGTTAATTTGCCTGGAAGAGTAGTAATAGTTCACTGCTCTACCAACAGATGGAGAAACAGAGTTCTCATCCAAAACAGACAAAATCAGTGAACCAAAGTATCTTTGTTTTTCTTAGAAGCAATGCTGAAGATTATCACTCATCTCCTTCTAAAGAATTATATTTAAACAGTCTATATTTACATATAGGGAAAGAGAAAAGGGGACTGCTTATGTCATCAATTCTGTACTAAAAATGAAGCCTAAAAATACTATAGGATGAATACAGTCAGAAGGAAGGGCATCTCTTACAGAAAACCTAGCCAAAGAATACACTTTTTTAACTTATCTGGTAAATCCCAAGTTGTAGGGAAGTATACAAGACAGTGATCTTTAAGAATAGTCCATTCATTGAACTATCTTAAAAATGTCCTGTCATTTGACAAAGCTTAGGCTGCTTCAACTTCTAGCACAGGAGAAGTGCTCCTACAGAGAAGAAAAGGGCCTAGTTTGTAGTGAAGAGAACTGAAGGAGCAAAAGCAGCACCCCAGCTTGGAAAAGCACTGCCTATAAAGGCAACGTCATCAAAGCAGAAAGGGTTTTTTGCTTCCTTGCACGCATCAAATTGTGACAGAGCTCCGGATGAAACCCTGATGGAAGTCAACAGTCTGTTTCCAAAGGTACAAGGAGGTTAGCAGTGGAAAAATACCCTGTTTTCTCTCAAGGCGATGCTCCCCATGCTACACAAGGAATGTTCCTCTTCCTGTGTTATATCCAGTGAATCTGATTTTGTCATTTCTCTTCACATCCCTCCCATCTCTACAGGCCATTTTCTTACATAGCAGCTAAAGGATTAGGGACAGAGTCACTTACAGACTCATGGATCATTAAGTTGGGCTGAGGATGTGCCAGCCCCTCCACTAAAGGGGGAAAGTTATTTTTTATTAGCCATTATTGATGGTGCAACCAGAATACATGCAATACCAGCTGTGATCCAAAACTATATACGGAAAGAGCACACGCTCCCTGAAATCAGTGGAGTGCAGCAGCCCAGAGGAGCGTGGGAAGTTTGGATGTATAATTAAGAAGCAGGAGGACTTGATATGTATCTGTTCCCTGAATCCACACTTGAATTTCTGCAGCGCTCTAGCATCTGAATTTTTCATTCAGACAACAGAAAACAGATTCTGCAATTAATTCTATCTTACATGGATGCCAAAACTCCACAAATGGAGCATACAAATTGGAATAAACCAGTGGGCTTTGTTCTGACTCTCTCCAGCCCTGAAACATCACCAATTATTTCTTGGCATTGCTACAATTCTTTCCTCACCAATCACTTTGTTTGCCAAGCGAATTGCTGCCTCAACTGTGTTTTCTTCCACAACTTCATCAACCAAGCCCAGCTTCAGCGCTTCGGTTGCTGGAATGTGTTTTCCTGTGATAAAAAGAGAAATAAGGTGACTACGGTGGGGCATGATGGGCAATTTCATTCTTTTCCGTCTGATCAAATGACCTGCATGTAGCTGGCTTCAAATATGAGACATGCTTGTTATCAGGTACATAAAATATATTCCTAACTACATGCCTCAGAAACACATATGTCCCTTTCTTAGCCCATCATTAGTGGAAACAAGCTGAATGTCAACCCAAGAAGTTACATATCTAAAAGAAATTCATGTTTCTTAGACCAAGCTGGTGGTACGACTCAATGCTGTATTTTTATCTACAGAGCAAGGCCAAGGCACTTCACCTGTAGTGATTATATCCAGAGCAGCTGGTACCCCAATCAGCCTGGGTAGTCTTTGAGTGCCTTCAGCACCTGGAAGTAACCCAATGGTGACCTCTGGTAAACCCATCCGTGCCTAAAACAAAGACAAATTCAACAACAAATCTGATTAGAAAGAGTGGTAGCTACAAACTGAGCAGCATAGAGGAAAGACAAGCAGACCCGATTCACACAGTTGTCCTCTAGGAACCCTCCAAACTTCCACATAGCTATCCATCCTTGCTATTTGCCACGTAAAACATCTAGAACAAAAGCCCACTCAGCCATTTCAAGAACTTGTGTACAAACGCAGAGGAATACCATCCCCTTTCAGCAGATGTTTGTGTGCTAACACAGCGCTGGAGGAGAGCTGTGGGGCCAACAGCACCCCCCAGACTGACACGTGTGTAAACTAACGCTTTCAAGCAGTTGTTACCAAATGCTGGAGGGCACTCTGTGACTTAACTGTTACCTCCCTACTCTAATTCCTGGAAGTTTAGTAAAGGAAAATTGGGACTGAACCCTTCCCTAATCTTCCTTCAAATGGCTCTTGGTGCACTTGAGGTAGTTCAGCATTCCTGAACCTTGAAGGAGGGGATTCAAGAAAAAAAAAAGGATCACTCTTTTAAGACTCTTTAAGCTGTCTTTTGGTCAGAGTACTCCTGGAGGATGCAGAGCTCATGGGGAATCAAACCATAAATGCTCCATGCTAGCTGAGTTTCAACTACCTATTGAAATTAGGTTGCTAGCAGGAGGAAATGCAAAATTCCAAGGGCTGGGAAGGAAAAAAAATAAAGAGTGTGCCATGCTGCGTGAACCAGTAAGATACAGCCATCTCCATCAGAATATAGATAATGACTGCTGAGACCTAGGGCAAATTAACGCTTGGTTACTGAAGCTTCTAAGCGGCCATCTGATTCTTCAAGTTACAAATCAATTTTATATTTAGAAATTAGTTACTTAGTAAGACTAAGAAAGCGTGTCAAGGGTGGTGTTGCGTAGGTGAAGAATGCCTGAGCTCTCAGAGTTGTATTGTGTAACTATATTGTGTAACTATAAAGCCCCCCTCCTCTGGGTAGATGATCCCAGGAAAGCATGCTGTTCCCACTGCTCTTCAGGAGGGAGCAGTCTCCCACCCTGTCCATGGCCATATGTACGTGACTCCTGTTGCCCTCACCCGCCTCTCTAGTTGGCAGCACGTGTTACCTTCACATGTGCAATCCGATAGTGACAGCCCAGTGCCACCTCCAGGGCTCCTCCCAAGGCAACACCTTCAATGGCAGCCACCACAGGCTTCTCGCTCCTTTCTATGAGAGAGATGATGGGGCCCAAGGCAGAACTACCTCTATTTGGAGAAGAAAATCCTCGAATGTCAGCTCCTGAGTTAGCGCAAAGAGATTAAGGGGAATTAGTGGGTAAGGCAGTGACTGGAACGATCCTTCCCTTCTGTGCCATTAAACATAGCTGCTCACAGATGACCAAGTCCTTGCAGAGCATGCTGTTGGTAGGAGAGTGGTTAACAGCAATCAACCACTTTTGGGATCACCTTCAAAAAACCCTGGCTCCTTGAGCCTGTTCAGAGAGATCACAGGAAGGCTAAGTACAAAAAATACATAGTAACTGTAATGATCATGCAGTTACCACAGAAATTTGCAAACATCTTTGGTGTAATAAAAAAAAAAAGTTGAGTTTGGAATAGTTAAGTGCTACTAACAAGCAATGTAGAGCTCCACAGAAATTCCCTGGCTTCCCAGGTTTCTCCAACTGGGAAGTTCTGTTCACCACTGCCCCACCCCAGGCATGTTCCACACACTGGACCAATTGTTGGTCCAGAAATTGTATACAAACAAAGCTCTAAAGAGTAAGGAGGCACCAGTACATCAGGGAGATGAGCAGCTGTCCCTCATTTCAGCATAAACACACCAGCTTATTTCTGCTCTGACGCCAGCTTGTCATGTAGCCCATGTCAATTGTGACAGGGCAGAACAGAAAAAGCCAACTGGTGGCCATTTCCAGGAAAATCAGGACTTTTATCAGCAGTGCTATGAGGCGGAGAATTTTCAGATGTGGTGGGTGGAGAGTGTTTCTTTTTTTTTCTCCGGCTGAAGGGAGCCTACAGAAGAGCTGAAGAGGGACTCTTTGTCAGGAAGAGTGGTGACAGGACAAGGGGCAATGGTTTTAAATTGGAAGAGAAGAGATTTAGATTAGATATAAGGAAGAAATTCTTTACAGTGAGGGTGGTGAGGCACTGGAACAGGTTGCCCAGGGAAGTTGTGGATGCCCCATCCCTGGAAGTGTTCAAGGCCAGGCTGGATGGGGCTTTAAGCAACCTGCTCTAGTGAGAGGTGTCCCTGCCCATGGCAGGGGGGTTGGAACTAGATGATCTTTAAGGTCCTTTCCAACTCTAGCCATTCTATGATTCTATGATTCTATGAAAAACATCTTACCTGCACTGAATTTCCCATTTTCGCCACAAATCGTAACAGCTTTGACTGAAGGATCTGCTTCTGCTCTCTTCAGTCCATCCTCTAAAGCCTGGAGAACTGTCAAACTGAAAGAAATCAGAGATTCAGTGAGTAACAATCAACTACATTATGCTTCCAAAGGTCTGTGTTATAAACACCAAGAGTCCCAGTGAAAATGAGCAGGATGTACCAGTGGGTCTCTCCCCAAGCCTGTCTTCTGCCAGAGCTGCTCCGGGTGAATCCTTTCGTTAATCTCCCTTTTACTTTAAAGGGCAAACGCCAAAATCCACCAAACTTATGATTGCTGACCTCTGGTTCACTTCCTGGTGAGTGGTTTTCTGGCTATGACATTGCTGTTTCCAAAGCAAGCAGCACGGGGAAATGTTCTTTTGAAAATATCTTTATAAATTAAGCATTCAGATTTTGAGGAAAACAGTTTAGCATAATTTAAAACTAATCGATGCTAAACCACTGACAATCTAAGAACTTTTTAAAAGGGAAAGGAGCTCCAGGGATAAAAAGCTATCTTTCAAACACCTGACATGGAGTTGGTGCTGTGCTGATGATTATAATGCTCTCACCTTGCAAAGATCTGAATGTAAGTCCAGAATTAAACTTGTGTGGGATCCTGTCAAAGTGAATTTGGCCTAAACCACTACACAGAATGTCTTCTTCTGTGTCACCTGAACATATTTCCAAGGATGCAAGCAGTAAAAGTGGCCAGCAAAGACTTAACAAAGAATTTCAGAATGGAACAGTAAAAGGAGAAATAGTAATTTTGCAAATCAGATATTTAAAAAACCTGATCTGACTGTATGGCCACTTCACATTTGAAGCTTTCAGAAGCTAATTTATATATACATGTGCGTGTATACGGATGGACACGGAGAGTAGTTTCATGTCTTAGAAAACAGTGACAACAAAGAAGATGGTAAGTAAGAATAGAAGCATTAACACATAACACTTTATTAATAGAAATATTAACACAAATTGTGTATATGTATAATCTGGATACTAAAATATATTCATATACACACATTTGTAAGTATATATAAGTGTATATATAGTTTGTGAGAGAGACTCTTCTGCGTGCATACACACTTCATATGTAGATATGCCTCTCATTCATAAAATCTGAGCCACGAGTGGTTGGAGGCTGGAGGAATACTCAAAGAAGTATCATACGTGCTCGCCTCGTGCTTTATAAACATAGCTTCTATTCCTAGACCTTCTCCGAACCATGAGCCCAGCTTCACATGCAAGCTTGGTGGCTGATCAAAAGGGAGCAGAGCTCTGTTGATGCCCAGTGGGGAAGCAGGAGTGTGAATTAAACTGATAGAAAAGCCTGACACAGACTCGGTTTGTGCCTGTTTGTCAATGTATTTGAGGGCGTTTCATCTAAAAAGGAAGCTTGCCATAAAGCAGATGAAAAATATATTCCTGTACTCGTGTAACACTTTTAGGTGTGTCCAGTGTGGGTGATCACATATTTATATGAGGCAACAGCTTGCAGCGTTGAAGTGGAAATCCATAGACTGGAAAGGAAAACCTGGGGAGCCCAAGAAGTTTCCTCCAATCCAGCTGTGTGAAGTCCTGCCAGCCAACCCCTGCAGATTCCTCCTTCAAAATCCAAAATTAAGAGAAGCTATTAGCAAAGTCTGTTAATCAGGGCTGTTGGCTGAGGGGGGCTGTCTAGGGGGTTCTCCAGGATCAGCCGCTGCCTGGATAAGGTCACACCATGCAGAAGGATCAGGGGGAGCCCTGAGACCTGGCAACCAGAGACTGAGAGAAGTGTTATTTTTGGGGAGAGAACAGCCGGTTATGTACCAATTGCCTCATCCAGACATCAAAGACAGCTCTGAAGTCTAACATTAGTAATGGTTCTGAAAGCTAAAATTTAAAATGAGAATAATTTGGCTGTGAGAAAGAAAAACTATCAGGTGACTCTGTAAAGGTCCTTCCAGTGCATATAGTTCCATGTAGCAGAATATGAAAGCCTTTCCAATTTTAATAAATGGCTTCATATTTTAGGGGAAAAATGCATATTACAATTTTGTTTTTTATCTTGCTCCCTTTGGAACATGAAGTGCTGTGGCTGATGCTATTTGAGGAGGACCCACAGGCTGCACCCAATGCTCACAGCAATTTGAGGTCTCTTTTTGTGTCAGTGGAGAGCCAGGCCATAGAAATACCAAATTCACCTCGTGGCTGGAAGATTAAAGGGAAAACCATGATGAAATGTCATTACACTTTACGAGCCATGGTGCAAGGACGGGGGAAAAATATGTACCAGGATTCTGAACAAATGTTAAACTACTGGTTTTAAAATATCGTATAGAAAATGGCACATTTCTCCCAGGAAGAGACGAGAAGCAATCAAAGCATTTCTGTGCCTGTTGCAGGCACGTGATGACCAAATGCAAAATGCCCACGTAAAAGATTTGTCTGCATTAAATGGAAAGGTTCAGGATTTTATGTAGGAAATTAGTTACAAGCTCTTAGCGCTTACAACAACATACTCCTACCAGAAGAAAAATTAGTCATCCAGGCTGCCAGAAAAAACAGTCAATATCTACATGTCCTGTATTAAGCCAATAGAACTAATTTTGCCAGAGAACAGCTTGACCCTGTACTTACATAAATATTTCTTCTCACTCCATATGTTTTTTTCCCAGGGGGATTTTTTTTTTTTTTTTTTGTGGGACAAAAAGGAAGAAACATCAGACTTTTTGCAGTTTCTTGTTCTCCTAAGATGGAGCAATATGTTTGCCTCAGGTTACAGTCCAACACGCAGGCTGCATTGCTTTGTAACTCACATATTATAACCGGTACCAAAAGATGTAATTTTAGATGAAAGCATCGTAGTAAAGTGTATGACAGTAAAACTATAAAAATACTCAAGAGTATCACAACTTCAAACAGCTAGAGCATTAAAGAAACAAAAAGTTGCCATAATTTGCATAAATATTTCATTACTGTGACAGTGTCATTCGTTCAACAGTAACAATGCAAAAATTCCCTCCGTGCATTCCAACCAAGGCTTAATCCCATGCCATGTAGTCAGCTCCGCCGTGTGTGCTATTTTGACTGCAAGAAAAGTGATTCTGCCACGATGCTTCAGTGTGAGCTGGTTCAGAGACACCACGCAGGTGCTGCTAAAGAATCCACAATCATTGGGGATGTTGCCATGTTGGTCTATGCACATTCTTTTTAGCATCCTTTATACACCTGCTGCCTCTAAATTCACCTAATCCCCCTCTGATTCCACTGATCCCATCTGCCTCCACAGGCTCCTGTGGCAGCAAGCTCTGCATTATCTGTTTTAAAACAATCTCCTACTAGTTTAATGAAATGCCCCTAGTTCAACTCCTGTAGGATTTGCTGAAGGGTTATGCCTTCAATTTATTTACTTTCTTTGTGATTTTGTAAATCTTGACCGTATTCTCCCATGGCCTTTTCCTCTGCAAAGTGATGAGCTCCAGCATTTCCAGTTCGCTTTCTTAAAGCACTGCACTGTCCCTTGGATTATTTTGGTTGTCCCTTTCTGGATAATCCCTATTTCCTTCTGCAGATGCACAATCCACAACTACACGCAACAATTAAGATGTTTTCTATTGCAGAAAAGGGATGCCCTCTGCTCTCTTCTCAACATACATCCTGATGGTGCCCTAGCACATCAAGCTGATGTTTTCTAAGAGCTATCAAAGGTAAGGATCTGAGCTGCAACCTCCAGTTTTGAGCTTGGCATCTGGTAATCTTGTCCTGAGTTATATTTTTTATTTAAAGAAATTTTATCTATTGTTTTTTAGCATGCCTTGATCCACTCCTTATTTTTTTTTTTTTTAGTCTTAATTTCCAGTTTACATCTTGTCATCTGTCTTGTCATCTGTCATGTTTTATGGGCTTTCTTGTTCTCCTCATTTGAGTAAACTTTCTACTTCTTAAAAAAAAAAATCAAACTTTTCCCTTAGTCATCTTAGCTTTCTCCTCAAGCCATGTAGGGCTTTTACAGGATCACTTGCTGGCTGAACAGCTTACCTGGGCTTCTAATAAACTTAAAAAAAAAACAACCAAAAATCCCAAACCCCAACAACAGCAGTCCAGCCTCCACTCTCGTTGCAGGCTTCTTGCCTTTTGGACAGCTTCTTGCAGTGTTTTTATTTGAACTAACTGCTGGGTATTTACACAATTCCCTTCTTGAAACGGAGTACTCGTGTGCTGGATTTCCCTGGTCTGCTCTCTCCCCTCAGTGGCAGATCCAGCTGTGTAGCAGTTGCTGTCACACAGCAGTTAATACAGCTTGAATGGAGTCATGCACACAAATTAAGCCCAAACCCAGAATGGCATCCTTTCGGTGGGATTTTAGAATAGTTGTTTTAGGAAGCAGACACCTACTGCATCCCAGAATTTCCTCTCTGCATCTCATCCTGATGAGGCGCTGATCCAGTCCAGCACAGGTAATCCCACTCTCCCATCATTGCTACCTATCCGAAGTTGCAGCTCCTCTAATCTCCTTTCATGTTTTCTGATCATTATGCTGATTGGGGTCAGAAGGACAATCCCAGCAGCCAGAAAGCCTTTTCCAACCATGACTGTTATGCTGTTATACTTTATATAATCCCACACGTACACTCCCCTACCCCATGTCCTACCCTATCATCCCTAGAGCTTTTCTGCACTTGTCAGCTCAAATGTTGAAATCCTCTTCCATATCCTTCTTAATTTTCAGTGTCAGCAGCCTGCCTCCCCTCATGAGGTGTGTCTGGTCCTTTCTCTTGCAAGTCCTGTCTGTCTATTCCCCAAAACATTCCAGTTCTTTGCATATCTAAATCCCTTCTCTCTTTGTCATGGTCTCATAAATGCACATCTCTGAATACTAAACTTCTTGCAAAAAAACCCCAAACAAATCAAATTTGGCACATGCCACCTCTGCTGGTGGAGAGAAAGATTAGCTTGAAGGGGAGTGTGTGTACAGGAGCCAAATTTGCTGCCAGACTCACAAATCAGCGTATATTCCTCAGGAAAGCACTGCCCAGGAGGTACTTGCACAGCAGCGGATGGTGTCAGACAGGAGAAAGCAAATTCCTACCCACCAGTGGCTTCTAAAGTGCTAATGGCCAGGGCGATGACCTGGGAGCTGGGAACACAGCACCGAGTGACGCATCTAATGGGGGGAGAGAGGTGAGGCTGGAGCAGAGCAGCAAAAACTCACCAGTCTTTTGAAAAGCATCTGTGCCTGCTGTGAAATTAAATTTTCAGGATCGCAGGAGATGGCTCCTCTCTGTAACTTTCACTGCCTGCTATCACCTGCGCAGTCAAACACTTCCAAGAGCAATCCCAAACCTGCTCCACTATGGCCCAGTACATCCAGTGTGCAGAAGGAACACACGAGGATCAGGGTGCACTCTGTCTTTCCCAGCTATAGCCAGGTCTCAGCTAAAAACTACCCGATGGCAAATATGAGATAATTATTACAGAATCAGAGAATGCTATGAGGTTGGAAGGGACCTCTGGAGATCATCTAGTCCAACCCCCTGCCAAAGCAGGTCTACCCAGAGCAGGTCCCACAGGAACGTGACCAGGTGGGTTTTGAACATCTCCAGAGAAGGAGACTCCACCACCTCTCTGGGCAGCCTCTTCCAGGGCTCTGCCACCCTCAAAAGAAAGAAGTTCCTCCTCATGTTTAGATAGAACTTCCCATGTTCCAGTTTGTGCCCGTTCCCTCTTGTCCTGTCCCTGGGCACCACTGAAAAAAGACCGGCCCCATCCTCCTGACACCCACCCTTTAAGTATTTATAGGTGTTGATCAGATCCCCCCTCAGCCTTCTCTTCTCCAGACTAAAAAGACCCAAGTCCCTCAGCCTTTCCTCATCAGAGAGATGTTCCAGTCCCCTCATCATCTTTGTAGCCCTTTGCTGTACCCTCTCCAGCAGTTCCCTGTCCTTCTTGAACCGGGGAGCCCAGAACTGGACGCAGTGCTCCAGATGGGTCCTCCCCAGGGCAGAGCAGAGGGGAAGGATGACCTCCCTCGACCTGCTGGCCACGTTCTTCCTGATGCACCCCAGGATACCATTGATTGATTGATCATCTGCTGATGACTGATTGATATAAATAACTGATTGATCCCTGCTAAAACAGGTATTACCCTGACATGCGATCAAAGACCACAGGCAGGTCTCAAGCTGAAGTTTCACGGCAGCTTAACCGATTTAAATCCATGGCTTCCATCCTTCCCCCACATATTCCCACTCTGTCCCTGGTGCCAGCGCTGCTCCTCGTGAAACACCAACCCCAACCAACTGGCTGTTGTTCAGTCACATTTGCACCCCGAGATGGCTCGCTGCCAGTCACCTCTCAAAAGAGACAGGGTTAAGTTTCCTTAAGTATGTATCTTTAGCTCTGCATTTCGGACTTTTCGTGGTAAGGCTGGGAAGCCGACAGTGGGCACAGCCTGGAAGTTTTCTTAAGCTGGTCTTGGGCGCAGCAGGTCTGAGGGATGTCTTGCACCCTGCAGTTCTGGGAGTCCTACATTAGTTCATCTAATCTCAACCAGTCACTCCGTTTATTTTCTTACAATAATTATCTGGGCATGTGAAAACGATGTTACTCCACTTTTAAACGTGTTGCAACAAAAGAGTGAGTGTTGCCAGTGACTGCAGAAGAGCAGCAGGTTGTATTTTCTATTCATGCTCTCACTTGTCTCTTTCAGCTTCTTTTTAACGAACTTTTGGGTTTAGGAGCCGAGCATAACTGCAGTGGATTTATTTTTTTTTGCTTGTGAATATACACTGAATAGACACTATGGTCACTGTTACAGAATAGCTCTTCAACTACAGCTGCTTAAAAAGGGCCTAGAGAGTACTCAGAACGAAATGAACTAAGATACACACCTTATAACAAATTACGTAAAGCCAAAAGGCACGTACGTCCTTTTCAAAACACATGAAAACCTAAAATTTCAGGGGCTCCTGCAGATTGGTGTTTGACTGCTTTTCACTGGCTCACGTTTGAGATCGCCTGAGGCCTTTCTTGACCAAGATCAGTATTTAAGAGGTCAGTTCCTTACTCATTTTTAAAAGGCAAAACGAACTGCCTTTGCTTCAGACAGCCCCGGCTGTTGTTTAACCTTGGTGCCAGCTCCTCTTTGTTGATCCACCTCTGCTCTCCACAAAGCCCTTTGCCCTCACCCCTGTGCTCCCTTGGGGAGTGCAGGGTCTTGCCAAGTTTGCTCTGTGCAACAGGCAACTAAACTGGCAGCGAATCTGAAGGGAAAAGCTGTTTTTTTCCACCTACGAGCTCTGCGGGAGCGGCGGGGTGAAGGGGCTGAACTGCTAAACGCTGCTGGAAGCATCATCTCCATGCTTAAAAGCGCTAGAAGGTGATGAGAAATCAGCTTCCCGGGGAAGGTGATAGCAAGTACAGATTGAGGAGACTGACACCTCTCCCGCGGAAAAAAAAAAATCCCACTCGAAACTGTAATAAAGAGCAGAAGTCACGGAAAAAAATCAGGACGTTTTTTGCAAAGGCTGGTGCAGGTATTAGGTGAGGTCCCCGGGCAGGGGAGGCCTGTCCTAGGACCGGGAGGGGCCTCACACGGGCCGGGGGGGTAAAATGAGGCCAAAAGGCAGGAAATGGGAGAATCCCCCCCACCCCGCTCGCTCCGGGAGCCCGAGCGCCTCGGCCCGACCCGCCGCCGCTCCCCGAGCCCCGGCTCGGCGCTCCCCTGAGGGGCAGCCGTCTCAGGAAATGGCGGGCGGGGGGGAGCGGACCGCGGCCGGCGTTACCTCAGCGCGTTGACTGGCGGGTTGCGGAGCCGGATGACGGCCACGGCGGCGGCACCCCTCGCGTACTGCGCCATGCCGAGCCCCCGCCGCTCTTCCCCGGGGACAGGGGGCAGGACCCCGCCGTGTCCCGCCCGGAGCCCGGCCCCGCCGGGGCGGGCCGCCCATACCCCGGGTGCCGTCCCAAGCCCGGCCGGGGGATTTTCCACCCAAGCTCTGCACCCTCCATCTCCTCGGGGGGTTATTTTACAGGCAGCCCCTCAGCCCGGTGCGGGGACCCCGACCCCTGTTCGGGGAGGATGGCGGGGCTCGGGGGTCCGCAACGTGCTCTCGGTGTTCAAATGGAAATCGTCTGTCACAAGGACGATTTAAAACATCCCAAAGGGCTACGGCCTCGGGGATTTGTTTAAATTAATACGGGGAAGCTAATGAAGTGAGGATGTGGGAAGCTTTGCCACAATATAAAATCCATATTAGAAAAATACCAGTTTGCAGGGGAAAAAGAAAAAAAAAGAAAGTAGTTTCTAGTATTACAATATGCACTAAAATGCAATTGGAGGGAGAGAAAAGGTTCTTTGGAGGGAAAATTCCCAGACGTTGAGGAACTGGTGAGTTTTATAGGTGGATCAGCTGGTGTCCGGCTGCCCTGCGCTGCAACCCCAGCAATTTATCCTAATTAGCTTGTTGTGGAGAGTTACCTTTGCTTGAAAAGTTTTATTTATATCTCTTGGCCTTTAAAAGCCATCCGCTGGGCTGCGGCTCCTTCCCCTGGTCCGGAATGGGTATAGATAATTTTAGAACTTGGTTTATGTGTACAGAAAGGTCTGTAGGAATATATTGTCTTCACTTCTTGCAGCTGCTGCCGTTATTGGTGGGTCACTAGAGCTCTTCTGTCATTTGTTAAGTGCTGTAGAAAAACCCCAAACCAAACCCAGGGATAATGCTTTGCAACTGGCTTGTAAAACGCCGTGTTCGGGGAGTTTATGAGAATGCTGTAAAACTGTGCCTTGGAGGGCTGACTGATCTGTTGTGTTTTTATTAACCAGAATGAAACCAAAGATCACTCCAAGTTTGTGATCTGTTTATACCTTCTGTTTATAATTTACAGGTGTCCTGTAATAGCACAACTGCTATAGTTGTGACAAAACGGGACCCTTCTGAGCAAGAATAAACCAGTTGTCAGGAAAAGAGAGCTCAGTGACTCTACAGAGTCGTGGAAAGGCTCCAGTAAATGCTTAAGATTTATTGTTGGAAGCTTTATGTTTGTCTTTTTTCTCCTTAAAGATAAATAGAGTTTGGTAGTGAGATGAGGGAATGCATTTAAGTGTACCCAGCAGAGGAAATTAAAGCCTTCAGTCTTTGTTCTGTGCCAAGTTGTACAAAGATGAAGCACAAGAGCCCAAGCTTAAATTACCAGACTTAAGCTCAGGTTCTTGTGCTTCATCCTTCCTCCCAGACCGATGGAGGAAGCCGAGGGCAGGGGTGGCAGATGAGGCTTCTGCCTGGTTTCCCCTCTCCCAGCAGCCTGGCCCGAGGACATGTGGCTCTGCTGTGCCAGGGCTGATCTGGAGCACAGGCAGCCGGGGGGGGTCAGGCTGCAGAGCCTCTTGGCACACTTCACCTTGACAAAACATCCTCAGGATGGTCAAGTTTCTTTCTGCAAGCTTTTGAGAAATTCACCAAAAGCTTGTACAGGTCTCCGGCGCTTCAATTTCTGAGGCTCTTCCGCGAGGAGCAGGGCTCTTCCTGGCAGACTTCCCTGTGATGAAAAATGGCTATTGACTGTGAAACCACAAGACATGGTGGCAGCTTTCTCTAGCCCTAGGCCTGCCAAAAGAAAAGATAATCTTGCTGTATGAAGAGAAATACAGCTAAAATTGCGTATCTAAAATTGCTCATGTCTTCATCCTCGGCTGGGAAACAGCTCTACTCTTACTTGTCTGCGGCAGCCAGTGCTATTTCAGAAGTAAATTATGATTATGGTACAGGCTTAACTTCGGGTAAGAAAGTTTGAGTAGTAACAAAAGACTTGCTTTCAACAGGACGAGGTCAGGTGTGGATATTCCTCTGGGTGTTGTTAAGTTTTATTACTGGTCTTTTTACTGCAGAGGAGAGGATAATGCTCAAAAAATACGCCTGGTGCCCATTCCAGAAAGAAGACATCTCAAAACGGGAATATCAAATCCTTAGAGACTCCACTACTAGACACGGGAAGGAGGGATATTCACCAAAGGACAAATTTCAGTGAATGTGAATGTTGTGCTTTGTCTTCCGCACCCCCCAGCATGTGCTGTGGTAAAAGAAGAATCCAGCTTCTTCCCAAGCTGGAGCAACAGGAGTCTGTCAAGTCTTCTGCAGCCTCCTGGGATCTTCAGCCTTGTTCAGGAAGAGCTGAATGATACAAAATACTTTGTTTCTAGGAGGCTCGGGTTAATTTTTATTCCAGTATAGGATTAACGCACAAGGTACTTCAGAAGATGCAGCTCGATTTGCTATAAACATGCACACAGAGCAAAAATCCCTGGAAAATGATTGTTTGACTAGTTGCACAAAACATGTCTGTTTCTGACCCCAGAGGCACTGGAAAAGGAGGGTCTGCAATGATGTTCCAGCTGTAGGAGTAGAGTATTTCCGCTGAAGCTACCTCTGAGGAACAGGGGAGGTCTAACTGGCTGTGTTGTACAATCTGAGCTGAGGTTTTGTGGTAAAACCTGTGGTCACAGCGCTGAGAGGGGTAGGAGCTCTGAAAACTGACTTGGTTTTGACAGCATCTGGTCTAAACATCAGGCTTGAATTACACCCCGCTGTTGAAACGCCAGTGAAATTCACCAACAACTGTTTTCTGCTTTCCCTTTTACAGCTACGAGTTTTTCAAAATATTTTTGGCTTAAAAAAAAAAAAGTATTTGTTGTAAAAATAGAGCTGTTGATCTCCTCACCTTTATAATCTTTTGTCTGGTATTCTCTGTTCTCTGATGCTGGCTAATACCTTCATCTCTGGTAAAAAAATAAATAAAATTGGTAAACATCTGATCATAAAATAACTTTCAAAGGCTCCTTTGGTTATACCTTAGGTGACCCCTGCTAACAGGGAGGTCCTTTTCTAAACTCTCTCCAAAACTAGCCTTCCAGAGCCTGAGCAAGCTGCAGTTCATCCCCTCAGGGCTGGTACCTACAGCTCTTTGAAAGGCACCTCCACAACAATGGAGGTTGTTTCTTGCTTGATGTGATAAAGACACATTTAAAAACTTTTCCTCCTTGCTGGGTATCCTTTGAAGGTTTTTTTTTTTTCCTTTAGCAAACAAGGTTATAAATGTCTTGGAAACTTCGCCTCCCCTTCTGTCTTCTAGACCAAGCCTAGGCATAATTAAGTGCACAATTAAATTTGTCACTGTTAATATGTACTTAAATCAGGGCTGTAGGTGGAGAATAGGTGTATATCCAACACTGCGCTCCCCCTTAGAAAGAAAGAGCTCATTTTCTTTTAAAATGTATGTGTGCAGGTGGGGAGAGTGCAGTGATGCAGCTCTCGGAGCATGACAACTATTTGTCTTACTGAGGCTTTACTCTGCTCCTTGGCTTCTTGAAACCAAGAGTTACCCCTCTAAAACTCCCCACTGCTTCAGGTCTGTTATGTATATATATATATATTTTAACATCTAGACCCGCAAAGACAAAGCCATTGAGAGCTTTGCACACATAAAGCTACTGTAACATATTTGTTAGCAATGTATAAACCCACAGTAATCTCCATCGAGTGGGTCCCCTGTTCAGCATTTCTTTCCCTCCATCCTACTCCACGCATTTCAGATTTAAATGGTCTTAAACAAATATTACCATTTCAAATGGAGAAGGATCTTGAGTTCTCCCTGCCAGAACAAAGTATATTCCAGTTATTTTTAACAGTCCAAGCCTATTCCATGATTTTTAAGCTCCGATATTTGCGTGGTTCCAAAGCAACACCTCCTGGCAAGCCGTGGTATTGCTCGTCAGAGCAGAGAGACCTTTCCTCTTGGATTGATACCCGACGGAACAGCAAGACAGCGCAGTGACCTGCAGCGACAGTTCCTCAGCGTGCCAATCGCGGTGTGAGCGATGCGGCTGTTATGACTTCCACTGGAGGAGGAAAAAAAAGTAGGGAGCGTCTTTTAGAATTGTTTTTAAAATGAGAGCAAACATAAGTGCTTAGTGCTGTCATACAGGTATTGCTGTTTGGGTTTTTTTTTATTTTTTTACTTATTTATACTACGCATGCTGGTTTACAGTAGACAATAGCACCAATTCCAATGCAGGACTTTACCAAAAAAGCTGCGAAGCCTGCAAACAAACAACGCTCACTACCATCCTCATAAACGGTAACAAGGACATTAGTGTTCATCTTTGCCCTCTTAATTTACTCCCTTCTCTATCCCAGTGTTAAGCTGCCTGGCAGAAAATAGAAGTGTGAACAGAAATTCAGAACAGCTTCAGAAAGCTTCAGTAAAGTTCCAAGTACCCATTCCCTCAGTGCTAAAGCAATGTGGCTGTCCTTAGGAGCAAACAAAAATACTGCGAAAGACATGGAAGCATCACAGAAAATCACTGAAGAACAAGATTACAGTCCCCTTATTCACAGCATCTGCATGTGGTTTAAGCTAGTATTGTGCTGTATTAGCATCACCATGAAACAATCCAACGCGCTGGAATAATTTGAGGAATCAGACATAAGGAACGCCAGGCAATTTGTACAGAAGATGGAGATATGGTGTCAATACTTAGATACTTATTATGAATAGAATCATAGAATTGTTTTGTTTGGAAGGGACCTTTAAGAACATCGAGTCCAACCATTAACATCACACTGCCCAAACCACCACTAACCCACGTCCCCCAGCACCACGTCTGCCTGGCTGTTAAATACCTCCAGGGATGGCGATTCCACCACTTCCCTGGCAGCCTGTTCTAATGCTTAATAATCCTTTTGGTGAAGAAATTTCTCCTAATATCCATCCTAAACCTCGCCTGGTGCAACTTGAGGCTCTTTCCTCTTGTCCTATCACCTGTTCCTTGGGAGACCAGCTTCCCCCTCACTACACCCTCCTTTTAGGGGGCTGTAGAGAGTGATAAGGTCTCCCCTCAGCCTCCTCTTCTCCAGGCTGAGCAACCCCAGCTCCCTCAGCAGCTCCCCATAAAACTTGTGCTCCAGACCCCTCACCAGCTCCATTGCCCTTCTCTGGACCTGCTCCAGCACCTCAATCACAGAATCATGGAATTGTCAGAGTTGGAAGGGACCTCTAGAGATCATCTAATCCAACTCCCCTGCTAAAGCAGGATTGCCCAGAGCACATCACTCAGGACGGCATCCAGGCAGGTCTTACTCCAGAAAATCTCCAGAGAAGGGGACTCCACACCCTCCCTGGGCAGCCTGTTCCAGGGCTCTGGCACCCTCACCGGAAAGAAGTTTTTCCTCATATTTAAATGGAACCTCCTATGTTCCAGCTTGTGCCCGTTGCCCCTCGTCCTGTCACTGGAAACCACTGAAGAGTCCAGCTCCATCATCCTTCAACCCACCCTTTAGGTACTTGTAACCATAGATAAGGTCCCCCCTCAGCCTTCCCTTCTCCAGACTAAAGAGTCCCAGCTCTCTCAGCCTTTCCTCATCAGGGAGATGCTCCAATCCCTCAGTCATCTTAGTTGCCCTACGCTGGACTCTCTCCAGTAGTTCCCTGTCTCTCTTGAACTGGGGAGCCCAGTACTGGACGCAGTATTCCAGTTGTGGCCTCACCAGTGCAGAGTAGAGGGGGAGAATGACCTCCCTCGACCTACTGGCCACACTCTTCCCTACGCAGCCCAGGATCCCATTGGCCCTCTTGGCAACAAGGGCACATTGCTGGCTCATGGAAAGTTTGCTATCCACCAGGACTCCCAGATCCTTCTCCTCAGAAGTGCTTTCCAGCAGGTCCATCCCTAACCTATACTGGTGCCTAGGGTTCTTCCTCCCCAGGTGCAGGACCCTACACTTGCCCTTGTTGAACCTCATTAGGTTTTTCTCTGCCCAGCTCAATGGGCAGAGAATGGCAATGTCTTTCTTGTAATTAGGGCCCCAAACTCCACCACAGTATTTGAGGTGGGGCCTCACCAGTGCGGAGTACAGGGGGATGGATGATCACTGCCCCAGTCCTGCTGGCCACGTTATTGCTGACACAGGCCAGGATGCTGTTGGCCTTCTTGGCCGCCTGGGCACACTGCTGTCTCATATTCAGCCGGTTGACGACCAACACCCCCAGCTCCTTTTCCACCGGGCAGCTTCAGCCACTCTTCCCCACACCTGTAGCGCTGCATGGGGTTGTTAGCACCCGAGCGCAGGACCCGGCACTTTCTCTTGTCCAAATTTCCCCCTCACACTCCTCTGGCCGGCGGGGGAAGACCCTAGGTGCTTCACGAAGAGGGAACGGCACCCCCTCCCCTCAGCGGCCACCTCACGGCTTCCCGCCCAACCGCCGCCCGCGCGCCGGCGCGCATGCGCGGCGCCGGAAGTGACGGGGCGGGGAGAGGCGAGGCCGGTACCGAGAGGCCGACGCGGTGCCCAGGTAACGCGGCGGGGGGCGGCCGGGCCCGGGGGCCCGCTCGGTTCTCGGCGGACGAGGCAGCGGGAGGCAACCCTCCCGCTGCCTCGTCCGCCGAGAACCGAGCGGGCCCCCGGGCCCGGCAGCGGCGAGGCTCGGGCCCCCTCCGTACGGCCACCGGGCCCTGAGGGGTGGTTGGTAGTTGGTCAGCCAGGTGTTGGTAATGCCTGTTTTGAGGCAGGTGAACAGTCTCAGGGTGTTACCTGCGGGGAGGAGGAAGCGTGTAGGTAAATCTCGTTGCCGAGTGAAGGCTGTGGTGTCTGGTCCTTGTCCCAGCTGAGCGAAAAACGTCCCGGAGGTTGCTGAGAAATCACACATGCACAAAAAAATCACCACAGGTTTCTATGGTTTTGTGCCTTATTCAGTAGAATAAAGTGTTGTAATTTTGATGCTTCTGCCATCCGGCCGAAGTTTGGAAGCAGGGGTGGCTTTAGTGGAGATTTTGCTTGGACTCCCTTTGGCATAGCCTATTCGCCTATATAGCCTAATATATATGCCATATTCTGGCATATGCCTATGCCAGATGATAACTGGTAAGAAATGCAGCACTTAAAACTGTGAAGGAAGCCTTCGGATAGAGAGAGGAGGCAGTTCCCAGGGCAGAATCTGGCACCTCGGGCTTATTTTTGCTAAATGGATGGGGATGGATATAAGTGATGCTTACAAGCGTCATACAATGCAAATAAAACCTTTAGAGGAAATGGATAGGAACCTGTCAGCCTCCTTTCTCATTTGAGCTTTGTGGGAGTTTTGCTGCTGGAAGCTACTAGGACCTTGTTGTGGCTTCATTTGCAGTTGTTCTTTTATTTTCTAGTTTTACTGGTTCAGAGATAGACTGGTCTTAATGTACTGATCTCATTCTCAAAGCAGAGTGAAAAAATAAAGAGAAAATACTTTCTCGGTTCACTCTGAGACAGATTTGAGTCCTGATCTTGACCGCTCCAAGGAGTTATTTGAGATGTGAAAGCTTACATTTTCATGGTAACTATATGCATCAGTAAGCGTGGAATTTCAAGATTTAAAATGATGTTACTGCTGAAAAGGATGGCTCTCTGCACCTCTTTTCCAGCCCTCTGATTGTCTGCTTCTGTTGCCTCTTGTGTGCGGGTATAAGCGGTTGCGTGGTTGGCTGGATTCATCTGCCAATCTGGCCAGCAATTAGCACCGTACAGAAAGTGAAATGATGGAGCTGACTGTGTGTCTCTTCTAATGCTGGTAGTGTGTGTACCAGGGAACGGCAGGTCCGCCCAGCTAGGCAGTGTCATGCATCAAAATCAGTTAAGCTGCTTGTGAAAGTGTCCCCTGAGGCTGCGCTTCCCTGGACAGGTGAGCTGGCTGAGGGTTTGTGATTTCAGTTTTTTTTGGTGGGGGTTCTGGTTGGTTTGCTTCTGGTTGGTTTTGGTATTTTTTTTTTTTAGATGAAAACAGTGTAATACTGTCTGTCTCCTTATTTCATGATGTGGCTAATATTCGCAGCCTTCCCCTCCACTCTTTTACTGTAGACATATTTTAATTTTGCTTTCTAAAGAAACAATTTACTTTTGGGTGATGACCAAACTGGTACATGTGGAGGGTTACAAATGTAGAAGTGGAGAGTTTTTAGAAATACAACTGTGTTGATTATCAGCAATAACTCCACTGGTATCACTGCTAAAACAGACGTTCAGTTGCAGGGAACAGAAGCAGTTGTTGCTAAATGTAAAGATGGGAGTCTTAGCAGTAAATAAAGAGATCACGTTTAGACACAGAAAACAGGCGGATAAGGAATTGAAACATGTAGTAAACAAAAATTGCTCTCAGTTGCTCTGTTTTGGTCTGAACTGTATTTTAGTAGCTGTTTCTGACATCAGAAAGATCTCTGTCCAAAAAGGTGATAAAAGATGAGACTTAGCAGAACTTTATTTACATCAGAGGCATGCAGAGAATTTTTTGGGATCGAAAGAGTTTGGTTAGCTTCACTAAGACTAAGAACAATCTGCCTGAAAAAAATCAGTCTTTTGTCTATTTTATTATTTTAAAGTCTATGTTAGTGCAGCAGCTCATAGATTTTTATGCAGATATTTAGTGGAGAATAAGTATTTCTCTTTGTAATGTCCGAGAGTTTTATATCAGCCTTTGAGACAGGGTTTGATGGCTTAATTGCAGCGTTAAAATACTACTTCTTGAAAAAGCGATGAATTTACAGAACTTGGTGTGGTTTAGTTTTAAATGATTTTTGGGCTGTGACTCTGGCCCCTGTCTTGAGCCTGTTCTGCTCTGTGCACATCATATTGTTTAGAACTCCTTTCATGGAAACCTTTTCTTCTAGGTCCCTTATTAAAAATATTAAAGCTGAATCTAACTGCTGTCCTTGTAGAATTTATCTTTACAACTTCTCATAAAGAAGATAAATTGCCCTTTGTTAGAAAAGATAGTGTAAGATTTAATAAGTTACTATATCAAGTACTCTAGGTGGTTCTCAGCAGTACAGTGCTTACGTTAAATATTGACTTGCTATATAGGACTTTGGTCAGGAGAAAGGTAGCGTGGCAAAGATAATGACAACTTAAAACTACCCCCTGCCAAGCTGAAGCCAGTCTAGCTGTGCACAGAAGCAGGTAATGATCGTGGGGGAGGCTCAGTTTGGTGATGCTTGTAACTGATTAAATGTAGAGTTAATTCCTCTGTCTCTTTCTTGCCTCTGCGGAAGATAAAAATTAATTAAAATACCATTTAAAGAGAAGTGTGAAATAAAGATGTAAAAAATGTTAGTGTTTTTTTGCGGCGTAGTCTTTAACTACATAAGCATAAACCTTCCTGTAGTACACTCACGCTCTGTGTTGGTGGTCTCTGCAGCGTGATGTGAGTAGGTAATTAAGTTTGTACTTGGGGGTGGTGACAGTCCTTCTCTGTCTCTCCGTAGAGTGCGAAATCACAAGAATTTGGGGTGTCATCGTTGGTGCCAAGTCTGGTGATCCTTTCTAATCTTGCTCTTATTTATACTTAAACATACCTTTAGCTGGAAGAAAAAAAACAGGCTGAGAGAGTTGGGGTTGTTCAGCCCGGAGAAGAGAAGGCTCCAGGGAGACCTTAGAATGGCCTTCCAGTACCTGAAGGGGCTACAGGAGAGCTGGGGAGAGACTCTTGATCAGGGAGTGTAGTGATAGGACGAGGGGTAATGGTTTTGAATTGAAAGAGTGGAGATTTAGATTAGATACTAGAAAGAAATTCTTTACTGTGAGGGTGGTGAGACCCTGGCCCAGGTTGCCCAGAGAAGCTGTGGCTGCCCCATCCCTGGAAGGGTTCAAGGCCAGGTTGGAGGGGGCTTTGAGCAACGTGGTCTGGTGGGAGGTGTCCCTGCCCAGGGCAGGGGGTTGGAACTGGATGGTCTTTAAGTTCCCTTCCAAACCAAACCATTCTATGGTTCTATGAAATTCTGCAGGCCAGGTGCCAGGAGGTCTCGTCTCTGGGACCATTCCTTCCAGGACAGAAGGCTCTTTGTGTTTTATATACGCACGATTGATTGAAAAAATAAACATTTCTCGTTCTTGCAAATATTCATTTTCAAATATGAACTACAGCTAACTGGTTCGGTATTTTTGGTTGGCTCCATGTCTCTTCCCTTGCTGTTGTGGGCTTTCTTACAAAGGTCTAAAATCTGGTTGCTAAACTTCGTTGAAGATAGAGGAATTCCTTTGGAACTGACGAGATACATTTTTGTTCCTCGGTGGCGTGGCCTGTCTCATTCTTGAATGCTTTGCTGTGGGGAGCTCAGCATGTAACACAGAGCCGTATATTAAAGAAAACTCATTTTTTCTTGAGCTAAGAGGCTTTGTAGCTGGGAGGCATCTTAGACTTTGTGGGGAATAGGAGTTTCAAGCTAATCAGGAGGTTGTTAGCAAAAATACCCCACCAAAACCAGCCAGTCACCTAAGGTGCTTTGGGTGAAGCAATTTCTGCATTCTTTAATCACAGAATCACCTAGGTTGGAAGGGACCTTTTAAGATCATCTAGTCCAACCGATTAAACAAACAAACAAACAAAACCAAAAAAAACCCCAAACAAACAAACAAAAAAAAACCACCCACAAAAAAAAACAAACCAAAACAAAAAAAACCACCAACCACCAAACCCAACAAAAAAACCAAACAAAAAAACACACATAAAACACCACCCAACACTAATCCATATCCCTGAGCACCATGTCAACTCCTCTCTTGAATACCTCCAGGGATGGTGCCTCAACCACCTCCCTGGGCAGCCCATTCCAATGTCTGACAACCCTTTCAGTAAAGAAATATTTCCTAATATCTAACCTGAACCTCCCCTGGCGTAACTTGAAGCCATTGCCCCTTGTCCTATCATCTGTAACTTGGGAGAAGAGACCGACCCCTGCCTCTCTACAGCCTCCTTTCAGGTACAGTGAGATATTTTGAGCTGTTTATACGTGGGTGGGGAAATAAGTTATTTTCTATCTTTGGTAAGTCTAGTTTACTGTCAAGATCTGGTTCTAGGAAGATTTTTATTGGAAGAAGGTTGAGTATGTGGTGTGTCAACTTGGTTTGCTATAAACTGAGGTTTTGATGGAAGAAACATTTTGGTTTAGATGTAGGATTGGGTTGGTAAGTCCTGCCTTTTACTTACTCATTTTGAAACCATTTCCTTAACTGCAATGGGCATGAATTACTCCTTGCTCCTTCTCTAGATATTCCGGAATGTGCATTTATTGAGCTGTCTGTGACGAGCCCAGGGAGTAAAAGTTTGTTCAGGTTTTTAGCATTCCTATCAATTTTTTCCACTTTGTGAATGTATTGTTGTGGTGTGACTCATTTTCAGGTGTGTTTCAAAGATGCGTGGATGTTTGGTTTGACCGAGGTCAATTTAGGCTGAACTCCAGATGGTGGTCAGAGGATTACTTCGAGAGCTAATTACTGGGATTCTTTGTATAAGTCTGAATAGTTACATCACAAAGATTATTCTTTAATGATTCATCAGGCAATTTAGTGAGGGGAAAAAAAACCCCACCTTTTTAACTTTTCAATGAAGTGTGTTTTTCCCCTTAGCCCGTCTGGCTCACATAGAGCTGTACCCCAGCACATGCAGGCTATTTTAAAGGGTATTCATTTCCTGACTCTGAAAATGAGATCTATGATGCCTTTGAAGTCTGGAGATCTCTTTTTCTCTGCATGTGTGGCCTACATTTCTCCTTGCATCCATCTACTGAGTGAGGGTACTGCTGTGGCGGGAGCTGTGAACAAAGACCTCTGCCGTGGTTTATTCAGGCGTAGGCTCCATTGAGTTGGTGTGTGCTATTTTTGGAGTTCCCTGGGGGGAGAAGGTGCTCAGCCTGTCTAACCTCAGCACGCAGCAGAGAGGAGTGTAGCAATGTCAGCTTTGGTGGCACTCTGCTGGCTCAGCTCTTGGTGGCCATTCTGTCAGAGAGGTTTCCTCTCTTCTGCAAAGGGGTGTTAGCGGGGTCATCCAGCAGCAAGTTGGTGAGAAAACATTCGTTTTACTCTGTTGGTTTGTTACTGTTTCCAGGAAACACCTCGTCCACCTTTTGGAGACTTGTGAGCTATGGCTGCTCCTTGTCTTAGCTCAAGAGATTTGCCCTGCAACTCATAGATAAAGGTCAGTGTCCATGAGATCCGCAGCTCCGGATCACTGTGCCAGCCTGTCTTGTCAGGTTGTATTCTCACTGTCTCACTTGGTGCCTGGTGCTGTGGCCACTACAGTTTCGGCCTTAGGTCTGTGGCAGGACAGCTTAATGCTAAAGGAGATGAAGTTTCCTCTCAATTATGTCCCTCCCTATATCTTGACTACTTGGGTATCCCTTGAAGAGCGTTTTCCCCCTGGTGCTGTGTATCCAGTACTGCTGCTGGCCTCAGATCAGCCAAGCACATGAGTGTTGGTGGAGGTGGAGAAAACATAGTGCTGGGCTCTCATGCTGGGGGTGCTGTGGGGGCTCAGCAGGTAGCAGATTGATTTCTGAGTTTTCCTTAATGTAATTTGTTTTCTACCTGTTTTCCTTATAACAACCCGAATGCGGCATTCGCCGTGTTGCTTGGCGGCATTAAGATACCCCATTGGGAAGGAGGATGTTTGAAAGTCACTTTAGTCATAGGATTGCTGGGAGGACTTCTCTCTCTTTGTATCTTCTGATGCGAAGGTTAGCATGTCAATATGGCTGACATGGAGTACTTTGACTTTCCTGGTTCACTTACAAGTAGAGGGCACTTTTAATGGGTTATTTACATTCATTCCTCAAGGTCCAATGTGCTGTAGTTTTGAGGTACTTGCCTACCTGTAACGGGAGGAGATGCTGGTGCTGGTTAACTGGTTTGATGTGTTCTCATGATGAGCATGGTCAAGTGCAGGAGCTCAGGAAGACGACCAGGTAGGCAGTCGACTGAGATATCTGTATAGAAGCCTTCTAGCTCTCGGAGTCATAGGGAATGTTTGCAGAGTCATTTTCCCCTCTGTGTCTAAAGCCAGAATAATGTACAAGTTGCAACAGAAAGAGGAGTCATGATGTCCCTAAGAGATGAAAGAATTTGTACAGGTTTTCCTTTTCTTTGTCAGGGAACAGTTGGTCTTGGGGCCAGTGCCTTGAGCTTGCTGGTGAGCTGGCTGCTTTCCTGTGGTTGGGAACACACTGAAGCAGCAAAGATCATTCCCCAGATTCTAGACTTCCTGGCTAGTGGGAGCCTTGAGAGTGACCTGAGTAATCTAAAAGAGATGGAGGGTTTCACTGCCTTGAGTGGCATCAGGGACACTTCCAAAAGGTGTGCAATTTGGTCAGTGTTCCTCTTCAGAAACTGGATTACCTTGAAGTCGATCCCTTTGCCTTCATTTCCAATCGGAACTGACAGTTCTCTTTTGAAACATTTAAATCTAACCCTAGCCTTCTTGCTTCAAGGAGTGGGAGTATGTCTGACCCCAAATTGGCTGCTACTCAAGGTTCTGCAACACGTGATGCCTCGTGTTGCGTCAGATGAAGGCTGGATGGCTAATTTTGTTGATTCTCTCCCGGCCAAGGCATCCTGGAACCTTCTGCCTATTTTGTGGGAGGCCCTTAACGATTGCAGGACTGAAACAAAACTGTAACTTCCGATTTGTGTTGCATTGCACAGGCTGGGTGCTGGGTAGTTCTTGGCATTTATAACAGCTCGCTCTTCTCCAGTACGAGACCGTCAGCAGTACCTGGAAAGATGTAGTAAAGAACCTGCTCCGCCAAATGGCCGGTTTCCCCTCCTTGTGCTCAATGAGTTCAGTGTTTTCTTTGAAGGACACGGTACTTCATATTTGGTGATTTCTCTTCTTCCCTGCTAACTCATGCTTTTTCCAGGTTGCTCCCTAGGATTTCATTTCAATCTTTTTTCTGAAACCTCACATCTCCATGGCAGAGGTCCTATACCACACTTGTGTGTTGAGAGACTTTTTTTTTTTTTTTTTCGTAATTAGAGGATTAAATCTTCCAAATGTTCTTTGAAGCTACTACTGAGAGAGCGAGGCTATTGCCAGAGTCACTTGGAGGTGCTTTAGGGACTCTTAGGAGCTTGTTTATGCTGTGTGTGATGAGAGAGAGAGATTCCTTGTCCTCCTTTCCCCCCGGGCTCGCTTGGATTATGCTGATAGTATTAGTGAAGAACGCTTCCAAGTATGATGTCACTCTACAGCAAAAACCTGGAGGTTTGTTGAGATACTCACGGAGCACTGGGACTTTGCAGAGTCATCCAGGAATGAAATTGCATTTTGTGGAGCAAAATGTCCTGAGGTTGCTGTTTGCGTGAAGGACTCTGTTTTTAGACAGCTTCGAATGAGTAGCTCCAAGCAGAGCTCTGCACACACATCGTACCTGGAGTTACAGAAGAGTTGCTTTTAAGTGGCTGGTGTTCTTTAATCTATATTGTCTGTACGATACTCCACTCCTTATCTCTTTGTAGTTCTTTCAAACTCCAGCAGCAAGTTGAGAAGAGCCTGGGAATTTGGGATATATATGCAAACCTCTATATCCATGAGCCTGCAAAGTGGTGTGGGTCTTGCCCTGCAGATATGGCCAAAAGGGGGAAAAAAAATCTTGGAGAGACTATGAATCACAAGCAGTCAAGTGTGAAAGTGAAAATGGATAATATATACTGAGCTGTAATTATTGGGAAGTAGCTGTGTTTTCCTGCACTTCCTGGCTAGTGCAGGAAGACTCAGCCTTGAGAGTGACCTGAGTAATCTAAAAGAGATGGAGGGTTTCACTGCCTTGAGTAGCATCAGGGACACTTCCAAAAGGACAGAATATTGATAAGCAAGGGCTGCAGGACGTGCTGTGTTGAAATTTTATCTGCCTAAGTAGCTGCTAGTCCAATTCCATTAATGTTTGCATATTTAATAAACTTTTAATGTTGAATTTTAATGAGTTGGCAGTTATCTCTGAACACCCAGCAGCAGCAGTCACATAGTCTAGGTGGCTCTGAAATGCGGATTTCTCTCACTTAGAAGGCATGTGGCCTTTCCTTGGACAGTCAGCACTTGACAGGCTATAGCATGCTTTGATTCAGTTTGTGCTGATGTACATCAACAATGAATTTCTTAATTTGGATGGAGCCCTAGGGTTAAGTTTTCAGGGGAGGAATCTTTATGAAAAGCTGGCTGTAAGAGAACATGACCTTGGTTAATCTTGCAACACACCATTTATCTACTTGGGATGATTCTTGCTAGTGATCTAATTATTTTGGCTGCAAAATGGGCCTCCTAGGGAATTTGTTTCTAATGTGGCATTTGCTCATTTACAATCCCAGTGCTTTTGCTTTGCCTTTTCAGCCTTTATTTTCCAAACATATATCAAACTCCTTAGAACCCCAAGCAGGCTAAGAAGTGGCCTCGTTGTGCTGCACAGCTGGAACCAAGTGTCTCTAATGAGGTTATGGAAGCTAATCTATTATTGAGGGGACCTTGGCAAAATTCAGCAAAGTTCAGTGCTTTCGAGATAAACCTAAGTGTAGTAAATATATGTCAGTATGTAAAGGGTAGCAGACAAGGTGAGAAGGGACTTTTGATAACACAGTGTGATTCTCAGCTCTGGCATTGATATGACTTTAAATAAGTCACTTCCCCATTCCAAATCTTTAGGATAAATTCCCAATATGCTACTGTAATGTGGATAGTAAAGGTGTAAGCTGTGAAGGTCGCAGGGGTAAAGAAAGAAGCCCTTACAGCCTTCTTGGAGATAAGACAACATAGTAATCCAGTGAGTGGACCCATCAGGTGACCTTTTCAGTGTGCCCAGTAAAAGGCGGGGAAAAATGTAATGCTGGTGTAACGTAGTATCCTTATCTGAGAGCTGTATTTTAAATTGAAGTTCTTTTTTTATCTCCAGAGTACCAGTTTCTGAGAGGAAGAGCAAAGAGACTTAACGACAAAAACTGATGGACCATTACATCTTCCAAAATGAGCCTATTCACACTTTTCTACTGGAAACTAACATGTCTTGAAGGTGAGTAGATTTTATATATGACAGATGGGCTGCCCTAATGTCTCCGGCGTTAACCGTCAGTCTTCCCAAAGATAGGTCTGTCCTCATTTCAGCTTAGTGTGCAGCTGCCTCTCTGGGCTTTCTATGCATGCTATGAAAACATGGACTTTGTCATCGGGAGAAATATGTAGGAAGTAGGTAATGTTTTCCACCATCCCCATTAATTGTTAGTAATTTAGAAGCTCTTGAAAAAGCTGGAGTGCTTCATGAAAGAGGTGAAGCATTGGGAACATGGATATTTTTTTGGTGAGTGGAGGAAACGCAGGTGTTTTATTTGCAGGATGAGAAAGTGAAGTTTGTAAGGCAAACTATTGTTTAGTTTGGTGAATGTATTAGATTAGGTAAGGCAATTTCAAGTTCTGTTCCAGTCATACCTCAAATGATATTATCAGCGTTCAGAGTAGCTGAAGAGGACTGCTTGCTATCAAAGATGGTAAATTAATTTCCCCAAAGTAAAGAACATAGCGCTTGAATGAAATTAAATCAAAATTATATTTTGTAGAGTTTGTGGTATCTTTTATGTTATTTTTGTACTCAGCCCCTTAGGGCTGTAGGCAGTGACTGTACAGCATTGTTTTAAAACCCTTTAATAACAGAAATCAAAATGGAAAGTGTCACATAAACTCAACATTGCACTCAACATTGAATTAAAACTAGGACTTCTGAGACAAATAGTTAAGGTTTAAAATACCCGGGTTTAGACTTTACTGTCACTTTAATAAATAACATATAAAAGGAAGCCGTGAGCCTAAGGAAGCCTAATTAATTTTTAGTAGCATTAATTCTTATGTTTATTTAAGCTAATAAATTTGCTTTTCTGTTGGTTACTTTATTGATAACTAATTTTCTATTTTTTGGTATGAGCAACGTAGCACCAAGGAACTCAAAGCTAATAGTGGAGTGTAGGTGACACTCCTAGTGTCAGGGTAGTGGACACTGACTAATAGTGGAGTGTAGGTGGAGTGTAAGTGGTGAAAAATAGGTCTAGGTGGCTGTCAATTGTCATTCTGTCTGCACAGAAATTGGTCTACCATGTCCGGTATTGGAATCACAGGCTTCTTGCACGCAAATGCTTTTCAGTGTGAGGAAAAAGTCTCGGTAGAAATTCAGCTTACACTGAACTCGGTTTTCCCTTTTTTTTTTTTTTTTTTTTGCAGATTTAAAGCTGTGTCTCATTATCCACGTGAGTTTCTTAAATATTTGTGTATGTGGTAGTGCTGATGAGCCTCTCACTAGTGTAGTACTTGACAGACAGAGATAGGAGGGGGTACAGTGTCAGGGAGACTTACTGCTCGAGGAGGAAGAGACTTGTAACTGGAAATACTGTTCCCATTCATTTGTGCTGTTTGGTATAATCTGCACGATTCTGCATAAAAGGATGGGAAAAGGAGGGAAGGATATTTTAAGTGCAGCCTCTGAATTCTGCACAAATAACTATCTGTATAATAATCTCCAATACTAAAAAGTTCTTGTGATGTTTGAGTGATTGCAGAAGTCCGTAGTTATACCACAAGCTGTTCATGTGTGGATGGAGGATGTTTTGAAGGTAAAGATGTTATCTGTGGACCCTTTTACTGGAAAAAGCTTGAAAACTAGGGAATTTCACTCAGAAATATTTAATCTGGTGTAGTCTGTATTTTTCTGTTGATGTGGATGAACAGAAATACTTCGTCTTTCTTTTGCTCTCTCCTCTTTCTTCTGCTTTTGCATTTTGTGCAAAGTGCAGCTTTAATCTGTGGAGAAAGATTGTGCAACAGGGAGAGTGAAAAGAAGGTATTTTGCTGCTGTAAGGCTTCTTTGTTCTCTAAGGTCAGGAAGAGCTGAGCTCCCAGTGATTTCATAAACTCTCGTGTTACCTGTTCACATGCTGGTCAGTGAGTCTGAATGGATGGATCTTCCTCTGTATGAGTCAGTAAGTAAATATCAGGCAGTGCTGGTATTCCTGATACTGTCTGCTCCGAGTACTTGCTCCTATTGCTTGCCTATTGTTGACGTGCTCATTTCTTAGCTGCTATTGCAATCCCAGCAGATTTTGTCAGCGCAGGTTCTTCTCCCGGTGTGCAGTTGTAGAGAGAGACATCTCCATTGGAGCTAGTAGCTTTGTCAGAGGATGTGTTTTCAACGGTAGCTGGAAAATATTTGGAGATGTTTCCAGTAAAACAGTTGGTACTGATTCTTGGCTCAAAGCCTCCTCTTGATCAGAGGCGGCGGCGTGGTTTGCCAGATGGCCTGCAAGCTGGAGCTGGTGCCTGCTCTGATCGCATCCCTCCTGCCGGACAGGGCACCGGAGGAAGTGCATTTCCGGCCTCCCACGGGAGCAGCGGAGCACACGGTGTTCAGAGCTGTTACTGGAGCAGGAGGTGTCCGCAGTTCATTCCTGCTTGGCTGCCTTTAGGGACAGCTGGCTGCTGCAGATAGGGCTTTAGCACGGGAGGGCTGAGAGCTGTGCTTCTCCGGCAGCTCCTGCAGCCAAGGGTGGCTGAGTAACAATGATACGATGCTGTCTCCTTGAAGAGGAGATTTGCAGCTTACGGGAGGGAGACAGGGCACTTCAAGCATTGGTGCTCACTAGGAAGCTCTGCTGGGGAGGGAGCAGGGCATGTTATCCACCTGCCCACGCGGGTAGCATAAGACTGGCTTCCAATGTGCATGCATTCAGATACTGGATAACCACTGGGTTTTGCTGAGGCTCTGGGTTTACGTCCATTTTTCGTGTGGATTAGACTGGAGCTGGCTTCTGTCCTAAGTGTAAGAGCTTGGATAGGCATAGGGATCCCTGTTAACTTCTCTTCTTTGCCTGTCTGTCCCTGATACGTCATCACTTGTGGCCTTACGGGATTTGAAAATACTTCAGTGTTTCTGGATTAAATTGTCTTCTCATTGGGAGAAAAAATTGCTACCAGTTTAACCTGAATCTTGGCTAAATATGGACATTTGAACCTTGGGCAAAGACTCACAAACTGGAGGATGCTGCCCAGCCAGAATCAGTTGCCATCCTTTTAGATGCTCTTTTTGCTTTTACTGATACTATCTTCAGGCCATTGCTTATCCCCTTCTGCCAAGGGAAGCTCTTCCAGCTGTCTCTAGAGATGCTTAAAGAAGTCCAGCTAATCCTGGGGTTCTCTCTTTTTTTTGTGGAGATCTTGAGGGTTTCATGTTATAAACTGAAAGCACAACAGATGAAACTCAGTTGTGGTACAGGTAGAGATGCACCAAGTTTCCTAGAGGAAGATCCATCAGATCCATCCCCACATGGAATTTTGAGCTGTTGTCAGTGTTACAGCGCTGGATTTGACAGCTTTGTTGCTAGATGTACGCAGGCTTTTTTGAATGTTTCACTTGCTGTGTTGGGAACCATTTGTTTTGCTTTAACTGGATGTGAAATATTACCACTGGGGACTGATTGGATTCACTTAGTGGCAAAGGAGGCTTTTCTATCAACATCAGCCCGAGGGTCGCTGTTCTTTGAGCTGTTTTATGCAGCTACTGCGCTGTAATTAACTTTCCCTGAACAAAATTTCAGGAATTCCTCATCTAGGACCTCACTGTGCAAGGAGGAGTCCGCAGCCCAGTTTAGTTAGAGAATAAGTGTCCAGACTGAAAGCCACAGCCAGCCTTTTTTTTATTAAGCTCTGCTATTAAGAAAATCAGTTTCAGTAGGCAGAGCACATCAGGCTGTCATTTAGTTAAGGGGATAAATTGCAAAAAACTTTTATCACGTTGGAGGGCAAGATTGCTTCAGATTCCTGTGGTGCTTTATCCAGCTTCCTGAGTAAAACAATTCTATTTTTATGGTATATTTTTCCTACATTGAAATATTGTGTGGATGTATTTTTAAATGGTTGGTCACGTTATGAGCATGTGTAATGATTAGATATGGATTAGTAGGAAAGAGGTGCAGTGTTCAAGCCGTTGTAAGTTTGCCAGGTAGTGTTACTTGTCTGCATGTTGCCTTATCAAATAAGAAGATATTGTTTCTCAAGCACGTTGTACTTACCATCTTGGAACAGAATTACCTTTCTATTAAAATAACATTTGCTCAGCGCTCCCAAATAAAGGAGAAGTTGAGTATTACTGATAAGGTCGAGGGTAAACTTTTACTTAGTTCATTTAGCACCTGACTTGGTCTCCATTCTCTGGTGCATAAGCATTGCATTACCTGTTCTTTAGAAATAGCTGCATTGGGACAGGTGCTCAACTCTTGTGTTCGGGTGTCTGTTACCACAAATTATTTTTAATCTCAAGCAAAGCGGAGTTCTGGTTTTATCTTTTTAATTTATGCACCCTTGAAAAAAGCAGTCAGGTTATGCTGGAGTCAATTTGATGGTAGTAAATTATTTCCATTCTTCCTTGAGACACAGTGAAAATGAAATAAGCTAAATTTACTGGCTGCTCTTCATGCCTTTTTGTCCAGTGCAGAAGAAAATTAAGCTATTTTGACCTTTCTCTGACATGTGTAGTCAGTGAAGATGAGGGCAGAGAAAGGCTTTGTAAAAATAAATGAAGTCGATATTGGTCTTTCTGAAATTGTTATTAATGCCCTCCAGTATGCTCCCATTAAAGTCGTAGCCTGTGAAGGCAAGTGCAGGCAATCTCAGCTGCTATTTCGGCATTACTTGATTTCAAGTTTTTGCTCCTATCTCTGAAGGGGCTCTGTCACAGAGGCTTTGAGGTCGTGGCTCCAAGTGGGTGCCGTGCACCTTACGGTGAGCTTTGTGCTGCGCTTCACCTACAATATGCTTGTGCTGCCAGAAAATCACCGAATTGGAACTGGGCTGGCTGAAATGGTGAGCGCTGGGGTCTTGGGCACGGCCCTGCCAGTGATATACACAGATGGATCAAAAAAGGGCTTGGAGGAAACTGGAGGATTTCAAACGCTAGCACTGTGTGTATTCCTTTGCAAATACAGCTGCTTACCTTTTTGTGAGAGGATCGTAATACTTTGTGAAAGTGGAGAGAAATGGTGTCTCCTGTAAACACTACTAGACATAATATCGCTAAGATTTAAAAAAAAAAAAAGCCAAAAAACCCCACCCCAACCCACTTGCTGATCCAATGGATGTATGAGTTTGTTTTACAGTGTATTTGCTAATGGCAAGGGGGGCTGGGGAGAGCATCAGTTGCCAGTCCTCCCCAGTGTTAAAGCTGTGCTGACCTGGTCTTCTCGTTCCTCCAAAGTGGTCTTGTGAAAGAGATGGTGAGTATGAAAATTCACCATGCTGGGAGTGTTCCGTTAGCTGGTGACAGGGGTCTGCATGGAAGGTGAAGCCTGCTGCTGGGTACCTAAAAGTGGTGTTCTGTTCCTGTGCCAGTGGTGGGGGAGTTGGGAGAGGTGCAGGTGCATCAAATCCATTGATTGTGCGTTTGCATTGTCCGTTGCAGCTCTAACTGATGAAGAAAGAACTTGAGCGTGTATAGTTTGACACCCAAAACCTGATAGCGTGCGTGCTGCTACTCTGTCGTGTTTCTGTTGTATTTGGAGAACTGAGCTGTGTGCTTTTAAATTGGTTGTGTTTTCTCCTGAGATGGCAGTTAAGGGGATGCTTTAATGTTTGCTTGACAAAATGCTGCGGTGGTAGCAGAGGATATTGTATTCTCAGTCTGTGTAACTTCAGGTCTAACAGAACTCTTCTCCGCTTATGCTTTGCCACATTGCTGCTTCTCCGTTGGTTATTTTCTAGACAGCTGTGCTTGCACTGGCTGACTTATCTAAAAAATGATTATACTGGTATCTTTATTTGCTTTGCCCTGTACTGATACCAGCCTTCAGCCAGCGCTCTTTGTTTCCAGCCTCGGGATGGGCAAAGTAGAGATGGCAAAATGTGCTTAATTCCTCCCTTGTGGATGGGGGAGTATTGTCCACCGAGAACCTCAACAGCATAACTCAGTGGTGAACTCAAATCGTGCTTGGTTGTTTCAGGTATAGACTCCAGGAAACTGAAACCAGCCCTGATTTTGCCTGATAGAAGAATTTTAAAACTTAGGTAGTGTGACTCAAAGGAAAGGCTTTTCTGGATACACTTCTCTAGAAAGTTATGATCAATTTATTATTAGTATAATTATTATAAATTATACTTATTATAATTTATATATAATTTATAAATATAATTATATACATTATATTTATGATAAGTATTATAAATGCTTCTGTATATTGCTTAAAAGGATGGGAAAAAAACATCTTGCTGAAGCAGTACTTAATAAGAAATAATAAAGAATAATAAAGAATAAAGAAATTTAGCTTATTGGGACCTCTTGGAATGAATGTGGTTAAATGAGCTTTGCTCTGTGTAGCAGTGAAGAAAATTTTCTGAATTTTATTAACACTGAAAAATTTTTATGCAAAAAGTACATATATATATATATGGCTATAGACATGTCCAGTAAAAATAGGCAATTTTATTAAACCATGAATTTAAGGGAGTGTTAGAGTGGTTGCCTGGGGCTTCAGTATGATTTTTTCAGTGCTCTGGATGGTTAATGCAGAATAGCCTAACTGCTAGGACAGAGAAGCCCAGAATAATTTTCCTTGTCCCAGTTAAGTCAAGAACTATTAGAGCAGTGGAAATAAGATTTCAACAAGAGGGGAAAAAAGGGTGAGGGAAGTGTCAGCTCTCACTCTTACTAGTGAGAGGGGCGAGTACACAAATGTACCAGGAGTAAGAACAGAAGAAGGGTAAGTAGCAGTTACCAGTAGAAATAGAAACTAGACTAACGTTGCCAAAGCATGTAAGTGGATTAGGAGTGATTTTTTTCGCTCTTCCTGGTGCTTTTTCCTTTCTGGTGCTTCGTTTTTGTTTTTGTTTTTTTTTTTTTTAATTAAAAAAAGGCAAACAGTATGAGTGCAGTAAGACATGCAGGTCAAAGGGATATGTGATTTTCTTTGACCTGTGTGTTTGTCAGGAAAGGATTCTTCTCTCTTATCAAGCTTGATGCTCGAGCCATTAATTAAAAGTAATTTCTCTCCCATCTAGTATCACCAAATTGTGTGATACTGGCTGCCCAGGAGACCTGCCGTTGCCTGATGGCTTTGCTTCCCCTGATGCTGGGAGCAGGGAAGCCACAGCAGCTGAGAAACTCCAGTAAACCCCTTTCACTCTCTAACTGATACTGAAATGTTTGGAGAAGTGACATCAAGCACTTTTTAAATGTGCCTTTCTCACCTTCTTTTCCTAAGGTATTATATTTTTCTCCTGTCTTGTCTTGAGATATTTGATTGCGATACTACAGTAGAAGTAACGTTTCTGAGCAGCGTGTTCAAGGGCCAGGAGCCTGAAAGGTGGGCTTGTGTGAGAGGTATCTTTAACCTTCTCATTGCAGCAAGCTGTGGTGATTTGCTGGGAGTTATTCAGGAAGCAGAATTTCTAGGCTCTTCTTGAAGTGCAAGTGCAACAAGACAACTGGAAGGAACGGAAGGGTGTAATGTGGAAGGCCAGGTATTAGTCAACAGGCCCATATGCAGCTGCATGTGTGAAGACTGTTTGCTCAGTAGCCACGACCACTAACCGTTATGCTTCTTGGCTGTTAGCCTTTGAGCCCAAGTTAACAATAAATAGATTACCTGTTAGAAGAAACGCGGCTCTTTGCTAAAGGAAGAGATATTCTGCTCTACTCTTCTTTGCAAGGAACTCAGCATTGTGCTTGAGGATTTATCTTCAGGAATAATTTCTGATAGTGGTGTACCTTTGTTCTCCTGTCAAGCAGTCTGGCTGATATTTGAAGAAATGGATAATCATGGCTCGCTCTTGTCTCTTACCGGGACAGACTGGTGGTGTGTCAGGACCCACACAAAAGGGGTCAAGAAACTCAGCCGCCGTCTTCAGAAACCGCCATACCTCATTCTGTTGTTTGGTGATTCCCTTTGACAAATGGGTTTTGGAAGTAATCGTAGAATGGTTTGGGTTGGAAAGGACCTTAAAGATCATCTATTTCCAACCCCCTGCCATGGGCAGGGACACCAATAATCACAATTATAGTCCTGAGCAACTCATTTGCTTGTGCTGTCCTACCCTTAGCCCATTCTAGGGATTATCTGTCATGCTCTTACCAGAACAAGAGGTGTGTTTAGGCTTGCAGGAGGTATTGCGGGGCCTAGGGAACAGACTTCCACTGCCTGTGTTTCCTCGTTCTGAACTGGTGACTTGTCTGGAGCATGAGAAAATGCTCTCACACTTGGGTAAAGATACAGCCCCCTCTCTCCCTCTCCTTGGTCTGCATTTTTCAACATCAGAGTTAGTTTCTGTGGTTCTCAGATTAAAATACATATGTTCCCGTGTAGCTGGGATTCATTATCCGTAGAACACATTTGCTTTTAAACTATTAGGAGCAATGAGGCTATTTCTGTAATGCCTCCCAATGAAGCACGTGGGAAGGAAGACGTTTGATCAACCTGTTTCTTACACAGAGAAAGATACATGACAAACCCAAAGGGAAGGCAGAAGTGAGCATTGTCTTCTTTTCTTCTCAGCAAGCTCTTCTAACGTGCTAAAGAAAATTGTCCTTCATGTCATCTCAGATGATTATATTCACAAAAGCCAACCTAGAAAAATCATACCTGTATTAGGCACTAACCATCTACAGTCAAAGTCTTATTTTGTGCCCTTATCTTGATTACCTTTGTTACCTTGGGCACTCAGCAGGAGTCAAAAAAAGCCACATCATTCTGATTGTTTCATGTTTCCAAGATGCTTTTTGAGAGAAAATGTTTCCTGAGCTTCATTCAACCTCTGAAGTAGAATTTGGTCTTTCTGGGAATCATGTGAGCTCAAGTAAATTGCCTGGAGGAAGGGAATATGTTCTGAAGCTGCAGTAGTAAAGACCTTGATATCAAAGGCCACCTGCTGTCGCCCTCTATCTCTTCAGCCTTAAAGTTTACCAGGTTATAAATTCAGCTTGTCATCTTCCTATATATTGGCTGGCAGTTCTTCAGCAGATGAACAGGACAGCTTCTCAAGGATTATTTCATATTTATAGCCCAGTCAGAAATCTCCTCCTGCAGAAACCTCGTTGTAGCCTTCACAAGGTGTACCGAGTTGTCTTTTGGCCTTCTTTCCAGATGCTTCTTTTACGATTTTCTTGGTCAACAAATCCATGTCAGCATGTAGCATTGACCTTCAGGTTTGCAACCCGGCTTACACAGATACCTGCTAGGAGAAGAAAAAAATGTCCCACAATAGAACTTTAATATTCTTTTTCCAAAAATTGCTGTATGTTGATCCGCTTGTGTGAAGAATTTCTTCTGAAAAGCTTAAACTCCTGAACGCTCTCTGGTTGAAGAAAATGGGGAAAAATGTCTGACAGTCTGTATTGATGTGGCTGGACTTCACACCCGCAGCGAGCGTTGCGTAACCTGTATGTTCTGCTCACGGTGTGTATTTTATTAACTCTTCAGTCAGAAGTACCTTCCTAGCAAGCTGGGGTTGTATTTATGGAGTGAACTTTACCGGTGTTGTAAAACTGATATAAAAGTCTTGTGCACGCCTGCAGGCCTGTGATTCACCCCTCATGGTTTGGTCACGTACCTGTATGTGGTATTTCCTCACCCTTGAATCTGTGACATAAAGGGCAGAGCACCTTTTCAGTCGTTTTGCTTTTGAGTAGCTGTAGTAGTTGAGTATAGCTTTTCTAAAATTTTTTTTTTTTTTTTTTTTTTTTGCTTTCAGTGTGTTTTCTTCAGCCTAAACACAAACACAGTGGCCCCTTCAAAGTTCTGTAGGTTCAGGTATTGCCGTATATGCAAGGTGCAATCATTTTTCTGTTTGTTACATTTTGTCTGCTGTTTGGCACAAGAGAGACTCCCCTGACCCCCAACGGCTGCCAACAACTAAAGGCAATTACCAGTCCCCAGTGGGAATAAATGCTTCCAGCCAGTATTTACAGCTGGTTCTGTCCTGGAAGAATGGAGCTACTGCTGCTATTGTCAGCTGGAGATGTAGGGAGGCTTCATTTTGGCTCGTTGGTGAGAAATGAGATATAAAATGTAGCTCTGGTGGTGGTAGCTTTCCTGGTTGTCCAAGAAACACTGCGGAAGGTTTGCATAGCTATGGCTCAAACTTCTTGATGTATCTGTCCTTTCTTCTGTGACAGAGTGTCCTGACCTGGGGAGTAACTGTGGTCACCTTGATGGTAGTGAAGGAGGGATCCTCCCTGGGGTTGAACGTCACAAGGTGTGACTAAGGCTGAGTCTCCTGGAAGCATTCTGAGTTTGTCCATGAGCTGCTTCCCTGGAGTGTTCTTCCTTCTGCAGCCTTTGTGTGAGGGCGAAGTCATCAACCAGTGTTTGATAAGATACGGGGATAACTGTTTCACCTACTCAGTATCTTGTATTCATAGAATCATAGAATTGTCTGGGTTGGAAGGGACCTTCCAGATCATCTAGTCCAACTATCAACCTAACTCTGATAAAAACCATCACTAAACCATGACACTAAGCACTATGTCAACCCATCTTTTAAATACCTCTAGGGATGGTGCCTCAACCCCTTCCCTGGGCAGCCCGTTCCAAGGCTTGATAACCCTTTCCATGTAAAAATTTTTCCTAATATCCAATCTGAACCTCCCCTGGTGCAACTTGAGGCCCTTTCCTCTTGTCCCATCGCCTGTGACTTGGGAGAAGAGACCGACCCCCCCTGGCTACACCCTCCTTTCAGGGAGTTGTAGAGAGCAAGAAGGTCTCCCCTCAGCCTCCTTTTCTCCAGGCTGAACACCCCCAGATCCCTCAGCCTCTCCTCACAAGACTTGTGCTCCAGACCCCTCACCAGCTCCGTTGCCCTTCTCTGGACCCGCTCCAGCCCCTCAATGTCTTTTTTGTGGTAAGAGGCCCAAAACTGGACACAGCCCTCAAGGTGGGGCCTCACCAGTGCTCAGTCCAGGGGGACGATCACCTCCCGAGTCCTACTCACCATGCTGTTCCTGATACAGGCCAGGATGCTGTTGGCCTCCTTGGCCACCTGGGCACACTGCTGGCTCATGTTCAGCCCACAGTTGACCAACACCCCCAGCTCCTTTTCTGCCAGGCAGCTCCAGCCACTCTTCCCCAGCCTGTAGCACTGTATGGGGTTGGTGTGACCCAAGTGCAGGACCCGGCACTTGCCCTTGTTGAACCTTATCCCATTGGCCTCAGCCCATCCATCCAGCCTGTCCAGATCCCTCTGCAGAGCCTTTCTACCCTCCAGCAGATCAACACTCCTACCCAACTTGGTGTCGTCTGTGAACTGACTGAGGGTGCACACAATCCCCTCATCCAGATCATTGATGAAGATGTTAAAGAGAACCGGCCCCAATACCAAGCCCTGGGGGACACCACTCGTGACCGGCCGCCGGCTGGATTTCACTCCATTCACCACCACTCTCTGGGCCCGGCCTCCAGCCAGTTTTTAACCCAGCAGAGAATACTCCCATCCAAGCCATGGGCAGCCAGTTTCTCCAGGAGGATACTGTGGGAAACTGTATCAAAGACCTTACAAAAGTCCAGGTAAACAACATCCACAGCCTTTCCCTCATCCACCCAGCGGGTCACTTTGTCGTAGAAGGAGATCAGGTTTGCCAAGCAGGACCTGCCCCTCATGAACCCGTGCTGGCTGGGCCTGATCGCCTGGATGTCCTTCATGCGCCACATAATGGCACTCGGGATGATCTGTTCCATGACCTTCCCAGGCACCGAGGTCAGACTGACAGGCCTGGAGTTCCCTGGATCATCCTTCCGACCCTTCTTGTGGATGGGCGTCACATTTGCTAGACACCAGTCAGCTGGGACCTCCCCAGTTTGCCGGGACTGCTGGTAAATGATGGAAAGTGGCTCAGTGAGCACTCGGTGAGCATTCAGAGAGAGCTTCTCATAAGGAAAAACAACATGATTGTGTCACAGGAGATGCAATTACAGTAGAACCATATCATAATGTGTCAGTGTAAATATTTAATGTTTTCTGTCATTTGAGTGGCGTGGCACACGAGCATTTTGGTTGTCATCTGTATCTTTTTAGTATTGGATTTGGCTTCTTTCTCCAGAGGTTTGCAAAGGTCACTTGTTCTGCAAGGAGAAATGCCACGTGACATCAGCTTTCGGGAAGCTGAAAATTCAGAGCAGCGAGAGCTGTGGTCCTGGTTTATCAGTGGGGACACATTCCTACCTTGAGGTGTGTGTAGAAGAGCCCAAGGTGCCGTCTTGGCTTTGCAAGTTGGTTGCCAGAAGCTAATTGCAATGACGAGGTTTCTGATGTGGGTGTACTTGCAACATTTAATTGTGTCCTTGTAGGTTAATTGAGGAAGTGCTGTGGCTTTCTGTTTCTTCTTCATTTTTTTTTTTCACTCCCTGGAGAGAGAAGAAAACTATTTGGTTGGAACTGCTTCCAAAACTCACAGTCACTTTTAAAATTATACTTCCAACCTTGAGGAGAATGCAAAATATGAAAATAGCAATGTATGTGTGTTTAAATCTTCTCATACTTTTAAAAGAGAAAACCTCTACTCATTGATAACCTACACGTGTTGTGTGGAGGATTTTCAGAGGCTGGACAAATTTCAGTAGGCTCCATGGCATTTGTCGTGTGCTATTTCCTCGCTTGCCAGCGTGTTCAGGCTCTCGTACTGGAAAGCAAAGGGCTTTCCTGCCCTTGTTTGACGCTTGTCCATTCAACTTGGGGCCGGATGGCTTGGGATAAGTGACGTAATTCTAGTAAAATATGGTTATGCTGCTGGGGTGAAATTTGGGTCTAATTGAACATTTGCCTTTGATTTTAGTGAAGCCACATTTCTCTTTAGGATTTGAGACAAGGAGGAAGACTAGATACGCTGGTGGAGATGGCAGAGGAGGGAGAGGTCGTTGTATGAATTTCAGTAAGCGGACATTGAAACAAGAAAAAGAATTCCGTTTGAGATGAGGAAGATATAAATATGGAAAGGAAGTAGGCTCCTCTCTGAATGTGGAGGGGAAAGAAGCAAATAATGGTGATCAGGTGCCAGTCTGGGGGAGGTGAAGAGGAGGAGAGGGAAAAAAAATGGAGGTGGAGATCTCATAGGGGTCATGGAATGCATTAATTTTCTTTTTTTGGATTTTCTTGCTTTTTAGGCAGGAAGAAGCACTAATTAGCAACTTTTCTTCCCTCAAAAATGGATTTTACCAATCTGAGCTTACTGTTTAGAGCAGGATGGGAATAACTCATGGAAATGATGGGGAAGGGGCGATCTTTACTGATGGGTTTTATTTGCAAGGCAAACGGCACAGAGAGAAAACCAGCTTTTCTTTTAGGGAAAGTGTTGCAAGAGGAGCAGTTCCAGGTGGGTCTCTTTTCTGCTTCTGGGGCTCCGTGGATTCATTTTCTTCAGTATTTCCATAGGCACCTTCATTCTCTGGTTCTACAGTTTCACAGGTTTCTTAGCAGGCGACCTGCTGCCTTTAGTCGGAGCTCTGTAGCACTTGCTGTTTTCTGAGGTGTGGTGGATCCTGTTCTCAGGTGATGTTATCCCCGGTGTTGTGTGGAACCCTCAGAGCTGTGAAATTGAGGTACCTGCTTCAGAGCTCCATGTGTGTTGCCAGCCCTGGTGCAGTAGTGAAGGGACAGAGCTGAGCCGGTTGCTGGCTTGTGTGTGCAGCGTCTGTAGTGCCAGGTATAAAAATCTCCCTGTTCTTTTTCTCCTATTTTATTTTTACACTTCTGTTTTCACTTTGTGTCATTTAGAAATCAAAGCAGGAGCATGCAGTTCAGCAGCAGCAGAAGTGTGCTTACTACGATTCTGCTGCTTTGCTCAAATTAAACATTTATGGGGCCAGAGACTCCTCACTGCTCCATCTCAAGTCTTTCAGTCTCCTACAGTGTGATGATTTTTTTTCTTTGCACTTTGACACAGCTCCTGCAAGAAATACAGCGAAATTATCCTCTATTGGCCTCTCTCCCTTCCAGCCCATCTTTCCTTTGCGTGTCCAGTTTTTTTCATTAACCATAGCTTATGGGGAGCAGTTGTGAGTATAAGTAATGCTTAATATTCCCTGTGAGTTGGAAGCTTTTCATCCCAGTGTGATGGGCAGAGACCTGGCCTCAGTTATTTGTACCTTTTTCTGTTTCCAGTGGTCTATACTGAGGTGGTGTAATTGGGTAGGAGCTCCTTATTCCTCAAACCAGGTAACACAATGCTGCAGCATATTACTGATGCTGTAAGCTGTGGTGACTGGCTTGGTTTTTGTGGAGACCAGTCGGGTACCTTCAAAGGTCCAGGTCTTATCTGTAGGCCCTTCTGTGGCCTGAAGCCTGGAGTGAAACCTGGGCAGTAGTTCTGTTTCTTGGGCACACTGGGAGCAAAGATAACTTTTGCAGAAGAGAGGATTGTTTCTGAGCCTGGACAAAGACTTTTACGGGACCTAAGGGACATTGCCAAATGCTCAGTCTTCCCTGCAACAGCATGGTCTGCTTCTTTGGTTTAACTCTGTTAGCTTAAAATAGTGCTGCATGGATGCTAAAAGCCCACACTCCTAAAATAGTTCAAGTAGAACAAGCACTTCACTGATGACTCCTCCTCAGGAGAGGAGAGAGAGAAGGTAACAATGAACAGATGGCAGGTATTAGTCATATCACCTAATATATCTGAAGACCTCAGACACTATTGACACAAAGGTGGTGGAGGAACCTAGAGGGAATGAGTCCTCCTAACAAACCAGACTGGGTATTAGAGTAGCGCAGGATACAGATAGAGGGGACCTGAGAAAATGAGGGGACTTGTAGCTAAGTGAGCTAACACAAGAACAGTATGCTCAGAGAGGCTTAGAAAGTTCTGGCCAGATCCCGAGACTACTTTTAGCAGCCCAATTTCCTTGCATATTTGATGTGTCCCTCAGAGCATCATTCCTTGGAGCTCCTGTGCTTACAGTGCAGTTCCCTCTGCAGAGGTACGGGGGTCCAATACCTCAGAAATAAGTGAATTCTTCCAATTTCAGTTTCAGCTTGAAAGTGTTGTGCTGGCTTTTGCTATAATGAATTCCGTACAGAAGCTGCTTGATGTTTTCGCGTAGTATCTAAATTGCCAGCGTGCACCTTGCAGTCCGATTCGGCTGGCTCAGCATCCCCGCTCTTCTCCAGGTCGCTGGTGTCTACACGCTGGCCCTGGCCCAGTTGGCAGCAAGCTCATAGGAGAGCTTCTGAGATGCTGTTGCCTGCTGGTTTGTTGGGAACACGTCGTGTAAATGCAGTGTAAAATATGTAGAGTTGTTTGTATGTTAAGTGGCTTCCAGCAACCTTGACACGGGCAGAGCAAGCAGGCCACTGAAGTACCTGCGGAGGCAGCGTGGGAGAAGTGCATCGTTTCCAGTTGCTTGCTCTGATTGTGTTGTTTGTAGCATCATTTGCTTTAAAACCAGCCTGTCCAAAAGGCAGTGTGGCTGGGGGCATGCTGGAGGGTAGGAACACAAGGGGCAAATGTGGGCTTTTTTGACTTGCCCGTGCAGAGATGGGGTCATCGGGAATCACGGCATTGGTCTGACCTGCCCACAGAACGGCTGTAACTTGATTTTTTTTTTTTTTCATTTGTTTTAGCTTTTTTTTTTTCTTCTTTAAAATCTTCAGCAACAGAGGCTGAATGCGTGGTCTCCACCTTTTTTCTCCTCTTTTGTTTCATCTTTTTGGCATTCGTTTCTGAAGGGGGGCTGCTCTGCTGGAGGGACTCCCGTCGTTTTTCACACTTGTGCTCAGACCTCTGCAGAAGCCAAGCACCCTGTGGACCTCTGAATTACAAGTACCGTTCGGGTGGCATCTTGGGTTTCTGGGCTTCAGCTATTGCCAAACACCTAGTGAACGTATGAAGTGGGTAAAGCACTTCTGCTGTGAACTCTGCTGATACGTAAGGGGTTAAAGTAAGCTCTGTTTGTTAATGTTGATACTTTAAATTGTGCCAGAATGCTTTGAAAATGTGACAGCGGACAGGGCAGCAGGCAGTAAACACCGTTAAATGACAATACTGTTCAATATTTGCCGTTAATTGAGAGAGGCAGCAGCTGCTGGTATGTAGCTTCAGCCAGGATGAATTAGTAATGAGTCTGTAACTCTGGGGTTTTTTTCTGATTTAAAGTTGCATCACCCCTTTACGGTTCAGTAGTGTGCTTGCAATAGAAATAAAAAATCATAGCAGGCCCTAAATTGAAGATTTTGTTTTGGTTTTGTTTACCAGGCAGTTGTCATGGAGCTGTGGTATCGGTGATAAATTTGGCAACAGTAATAAAATTGCCTTGTACTGAAGGACCAACCTTGAAGATTTTGGGTTAGCTTTTCCATCCTGTGTGGCAGACAGTAGGAACGTAGCAGGGAATGCAAGCTCCGCCTTTGAAAGAAAGCACTTTTGTGCTTCCAAAGACATTCTCAGTTACGGTTTCTCCAGATAGGAGTTGTGGTTTAACTTTCTCTGCTGGTTTGCACGGCAGGCTCTGTTCCTGGCTGGAGGAACCTGTGGCAGCAGGAGAGGGAATGCTAATTCAACGTTTTCCTTGTGCTTTCTTTGCGCTTTTGCCCTGCAAATGTGTTGAGTTTAACCTTTGAAAACTTGCTGATAAGCTGTTATCAGCCAACAGTTGAAATAACAACCCCTCCCACCTTTGCCGAGTTGGGGTAGGAACTTCCCAAGGCTTCAAGGCCTGGGTAGGGTAGAGGAACAGCATTAATCCAGGCACAGCAACCAGGCTGGGGACAAAGGTTACTCTCTGAAGAAATCAGCCACAGCTGCTACTTTCATGCTGTTTATGCAGCCTTCCCTGTAAGTATTTATTTTGCACGTTTTATTTTGAGCTATAGATGTGGTCGTGAGAGTGCAAAACCGTGTTCTAGTGGTGAGCAGCCTCTTGAAGAGATCTTAAGTTGGGCGCAGGAAATGAAATTCTAGCTCCGTTGCAAACAATGCTGACAGTCCTATTGATTTCAGGACAGCTTGGCTTTCACCACAAGTAGAAGAATTTCGCAGCAAATAATGTTTTGTTTGTTCAGTTCTTTAAACAAAATCCATCTGCAGGGGTTAGTGTTTGAATCCAAAGGCTCAGAATTCTGCTGGTACTTTGTTAGGATGAGAAATACTAGATTGAAAGAGTTCCTTGGGTCCTTGATGATTATTTTAAAAAGGAAAACAAATCTCATCAGCAGGTATGTTTTGTAACCCTGTTTCCAGTTTGTATGATTTCTGTATTATGTATGATTGGGTTTTGTATTTGTTTCTAATAGTCTTTACCAAGTAAGGGCATTTATGCATTCTTAAGAACTTAAATCTGTGATACACCCTGCTGTATTGGCTTATAGATGCATAAAATCTTTCAGGTTGAACCTGGAAAGCAAGTGTTAAAAGCCGATAGAATACTATAAAAGAGGGCAGTAAATGGAAGCGTGGGAAGAGCTGAAGTCATCTGGTGGTATAAGTCCTTCGGCCCCAGGAGTCCCTTCTCGTGTAGGGTCCTGACAATCCCTCCCTTTGCTAGCAGTTACCAAATGGTGTTTTAAAATCTGTCCTGAGATGGCTGTATTTTTTCATGTGAAATTCAGTAATTCATTCTGATGGCGTTCTGCCAGCTTCAGGCATCCAGTGTCTCATGGTTTGGTGTTTTTTTTTTTTCCAAACATCTCTCCAGTTTTATTTGTTGTTTTCTCTAGATGGGAATTGTGTTTAGAACTATAGTGTAATCAAACACAATCTTTCCGGTTTTGTGTACTTTTGATTCTCTTAAGTCTGTATTATTGTTTCATCTGTAATATCTTCTTAAAATGTTTGGGTTTTTTAAGCAAGAAAATAAACCTTGATGTGTTTACATGCACCATTCCTGTCTTAAGACAGTTGTAGAAATTGCAATTACTACCTTTTGGGGCTTTTTTTTCATTGATTTAATAGAACTACCATTTAATTTTCTTGTAAACAAAGTCAAATATTTACATTTTTAATATATTAAAAACTGATACAAACAAACTATACAAATATATTAAAAACTGATACAAATACAAATATATTAAAAACTGATACAAACTCTAAAGTTTGTCTAATAAGCCTGTTAGAATGTATGTATATGTACTCTATTTTTTGCCTTAAAGTACCCCTCCTTAACTCTGTTGGAAGGAGTTATTTGCTGCTTAATAAACATTGTTCTCAGCCATGTGCTAATTAGAAATTAAATGACATACCTATGTGGTATGTTCCCTATTTCTGGAAGGGTTTTTGCTAGGTGTTGGATATGATCTATACCAAGGTGTATACCTGTTCATGTGCTTTGGAGTGGTCAAAGGTCTAAGCTTCTGAAGGAATTTGGCTGCCACATCTCACTCTTGCTTGTGTTGTGTGTCTCCATCTTGCTCTGGGGACATGTGGTCCCCGTGGCCGCTGTACTGGTGCCAGTGAGTTGCTGACTGGGAGCTTTTGTAAAACTACTTGGGCACCAGCTCCTGCTAGAATAATGCTGGCATTGATGACCAGTTGTCTCAGCTTGAGGTAGTGTACAAGCAGAGCTCTGCTGACTTATCTGGCTTGGGGATTTTATTTTGCTCTGCAAGCCCTGGAGTAAGATGGGAGAAGTCGTCCAGGAGGAGTGTTGCCACTTGCTTAAATAACACCGTGTGAAAGGACAGCAAGAGGCTTTGGTGCATGGGTGGAATTACCTTCTGCTGCTGGTGATGTTAATGGATGAAGAGATTTACTACAGTTTTGTGTGTGTGTTGTTGCCAGTATCGATGTGTTGCCTCCAGGAAGGTGATTGACCTGGAAATTATTCTGTAAATAAATGGTCAAGGCAGGGCTGGTACAGGGCAACAGGGCTTGCAAATGGGTACTTTCTTGGGCAAGAATATTGCTATATCATCACAGAATCACAGAATGCTATGGGGTTGGAAGGGACCTCTGGAGATCATCTAGTCCAACCCCCTGCCAAAGCAGGTCCACCTAAAGCAGGTTGCACAGGAACATGTCCAGGTGGGTTTTGAACGTCTCCAGAGAAGGAAGCTCCAACACCTCTCTGGGCAGCCTGTGATCATCCTCCATTCTATTGCTGAAAATACTGTAGCCTAACCTTGACTTCACAAGCTTTCTTTTATTGGGAATGTGGAATTTCCTTTCTTCTTTTTGTGACAAATTAGAGAAGATAAGGAGCGAACTAATACAGGGCTAAAATGAAATGACAGTGGTGACAAGGCTTACAGTGGGGTTGGCAAAAGACCAGCAAGTGTGTGCTGAGTTGAGCCGTCAGTGCTGGGAATTTGTTCTGCAGGAGTTGTTTTTGTGACTCCTTGGTCAGTAATTTTTAAGGTGTATTCAGTAGAAATTATTCAGCTTCTTTAATTGTGAACGGTTTTTCTCAAATACAAAAATTTTCATGTTTGCTGTAACACAGCGTAACTGTTATTCTCCTAAGTTGTATTTATAATTGTAGTGACCAGTTCACAACTGTCCTTTTGAGATTGTTTTTTCTGATGTTACCATTGAAAGCGACTGTTTCAGAATACGCAACTGCCAGAAATTACATGTGCCAGAATAAGAGATAGCAGAAAAAGGTTGTCAAGAGTGTGGGGTGAACTGCTCCGTGGGAGGGACCCCATGAAAACAAACAGCTCCCACTTGACAGTCATTGCTGTCTCCTATACGAGAGTGCTGGTGGTACCTTCTTTCTCCCTAAGTATAGTTGTTACAGATCTCATTATTGTGTTTCCTACGTAATTTTTAAACTAATCCTGAAACTTAATCTTGGGTTAAATCAAAGTATGCAGTTTTGACATGGGAGGGGAATACATGATGCTTACTGGTTTAGCTCTGGCTTTGTCAGTGTTAGGTTGATGGTCGGACTCGATGATCTGGAAGGTCCCTTCCAACCTAGACCATTCTATGATCCTGCAAAAAAATAGGAATAAGCCAAACTTCCCAGACTTTGGGAGTGCTGTTGAGACCAGCTGAATGGCGTGTGCTGCATAACGAGGGGCAGATGGTGCCTATGGCTGTGCAACCTTTTGTTGGCTAAAGTCTTTAATTCTGGCAAGACAGTTGTGCTGGTATTACTGAATCCCTTCTTCAGTGCTGTAGTAGCCTTGCTGTGTCTGTGCTGATTAAGGATATAAGGAGAACAATGTTTGCAGGTAGGACTGTAATAAGTTATAGTTCTCCTAAAACTTGCTTAAAATTAAGAAAACAAGTAACTTGGAGTTTAGGTATAAAATTAAGTGAAAAAAGTCATTAATAGATAACCTTAAAGTACGTTATTTTAAAATCTAATCCAATCCCAAATGATGTAATTTTGTCATATGGAAAGCTGTGAGCTCTTTTACTGGAGCTGCTTGCTTAATTTAGATTAAAATTGTACTGTAAAAGGATTAGAGAGTGTATGCCTGCACTAAGAATGGATGTCTAACTGTGCTAAGGTCTTTTTCTACTCCTTGCTTCTTTTTGAAAGTGCATACTCAATGCTGGATGTTTTCTGCTGAATTTAAATGTGCCACGTAACATCAGGATGTGCTAATGGGATGTTTCGGATGGATCGCGGGAGCATTTTATTTAAATACTTTTTTGTTCAATAGGATTCTGAGTTTTCTTGCTCCTCTTTCTAGACGGAAGAATTCAGTGCTGGACTCTCCTGAACATTCCTCGTGGTGCAGCTCCAGAGAACAGCTCGGTTTATCTGACTTGAAGAGGAGGCACATGTGCAGGAAGCCAAGAGGACATGGGCTTTCAGTGCATCTGGAAGAATGATCAGGTATCAGCGACTGTTGGCGTTTAAACTGTTGTAACGAGTCAGAAACTTGAGAAGATGTGAAACAATAAAGCGCTCGCTCCTGCACTTGTCCTTAAATTTTAGGTGTGCTTTTCTTTCAATGGTAGGAGTGAGGTAAGTTTACCTTCTCGTTTCATATTGTGTCCACAACCCTTTGGCTGCTGAACTAGCTCGGTTGCAGACACCTGTAACGGGGTCCAGCTCAGATGGGAGAGAACAGGCAGGGACGAGTGCCAAAGGGCTGCTTGCATGGACTGAGTTAAAGTTAATCTTACAATGTTTAGATTTTTCAACTGTAACTTGAACTCTGAAAGCATTCGAATCTATTAAGTCAGGTTTATTGATTTTGCGAGGGGATAACTTTGATATGTTATTTTTCTATTGTTATAAGTACTTTTTTGTTGTATTTACTCTGGTGATTGGCTGGAGAATGCAAACGTCCTCACAGGAATCCTGGCTGTTGTAGCTGGAGTAGAGACACCAGCGAAGTTCCAGAAAATGCAGCGAGTCGTGGCTCATTTTGAAATCTGAGCAGGTTATAGGTTCAGTACTCTAAGAACTATATGTTTTTAGCTAATTTCTTTGTTTTCAAGGAGCTGTTCACCATTTCTAAAATAATGTCAAATGTCTAAAGTAGTGTCAAACTTTACTGTTGGAGGTAACTGCTCTGTTCAGGGACTTGGATGAGCTGCCCCACTTGTTACTGATTCTGTGTCTGATGTCTGCTGCCGTAGGTAGTGCAGAGCTTGTGCATCTCTGGTGTCCTGCCTCCCATGCTTCCCCTTGGCAAGTATCAGCCGTGGTCAGGGACTTGCTTTAGCAAGCTCACGGCCCGTTTTGTTATAGTGAAAGGGAGATTCATTAAAAAGTAGTTTGGTGCTTCTGCGAGGGCCAGCACTTGTTTATTTTGTGCTTCTGTTCGCAGTTGTGCTGCCCGTCTTGGAGAAGGCAGAGCCTGCATCCCGGAGGAGGTGACGGCTGTCTGGGAACAGCCGGGTTCAGCTCGGGGAGAGAAGCTGTGGGAGGCTGAGCAGGCCAGGGGAGGAGGAAGGAGGCAGCCAGGAGCATGCAGGTGGTGCAGGGAGACTCAGGGAACACTGAGAAGCAGAAGGTCCTCAGAGGTGATGAGAAGCTTCCCCAGGGACCAGGCAGCACTGGGCAGAGTTCGCTGCAGTTGGACGTTGAGAGCTAACTGGAAGCCTGGAAATAAGGCACAGTGGACAGGGAGGGTCGTGTATAAATCCTTCCTATTTCTAGTCTGACTGACCTAGAGGCTGCCTTACTGAGAGCGTCCTAGTTCATATTCTAAGGAAACCTGGTGTTCTTTCTTCAGGGAGCTCCCTGTGAGCCAAGTATTTGGGCAAAGAGCTTTGACTGACAAGGCGTTCAGTCTCAGGCACGGTGATCCTGATGACTAATTCCAATTTCATTTTCTGAGGAGTGGCCAGCCGTGTAAGAGCACCTTTGGACATGATAGGACACAGAGATTTAACATGGCTTTTGGTCTTCAAGTGTACTCTTCTTCCCCTCTGTCCTCAAAGTGAGTCTTTATGGTCTCTTGTCACTTTTGAAATGTGACATAAATGGCAGGAGGTTTCTTCCTTTCTGACTCGTATTCTCTAATCTTCTAATGCATCTGTGTGACCTTGCGATATTTTTTTTTTTAATGTATATAGCTTCTGATGTTAGCACGATACTTAATGTGTTTTGGATATTGCTATCCCTAAAAATAGATCATCTGTTGAATCTGTATCATATATGCAGTTTTTTAGTTTAAGTATACCTATATTTTTATTTATTAAAAATGAAATGGTAAAACTTGTATGTTAGTAAATGTGCATATATCTATGTGAAGAACTGAAAAGGAGCAAATCCTGTAAAAATTCTGTAATCTTTTGGAAATTAAGTTTAGAGGAATGTTTTAAAAAAAGTTTCTTGTTTTCTTTATAGATGATAGCTGAAAAATCACTTATTCTTGTCTCTTTAACTGTAAAATGACCTAAAGTTTTCTTCAGTTAGTGAGTATATATCCATAATGCAAGAAAACGTTTAGTTGCTTCCCCTAAGGAGACTGAAAGTGCTTTTGTTCTATACATTTTCTTTATGTTTGTGTGACCTTTGTCATAAGGAGAGATACTTCATGCAGAGAAAGCTACAGATATGTAAGTTTTAGGAGGTGCCTGAGCCACCTCTTGAGTGGGATTGCAAGAAGATGTGAGATGGAGCGACATTTTGGGATTCATTTCTTAATATAAAAGCTGTCAATTTTTACCCGAGAAGTGGTGGGTGCCATAGAGGCAGAGAATCCGTATATTTAGACTCTAGCTGTCTCTCATTATGAGTTATAATTAAGGTGAAGTATTTTACTGAAGAATTAAATTCTCCCTTGATTTGAACCTGGTTTCATCTCAATGAAACCAATTAGTTGCGTGAACTACCCTGTCCTTGCTTCATCAACAACAATTCATCAGTTGCTTCGTCAACATTGCTTCTTATTTATCTTATTTTTCCCAGTTAGGAGACAAGGCAGTCTATGTTGGAGTGCTGTATGCGTAGCAGTGGCTTCAGGATAGAAAGTACGGCTCCTAAGGGGGACTATGACATTTAGTAAATGGCATGTAATGGGAGAGCAAGTTAACCAGGCAAGATTCGTGCAGTCTGTTGTGGTTTTGTCCTCCAGTATATTTCGTGAACAGTACACAAGCATTTTCTGTAAATCTTTGCTTACTAATAAAGAGGAAATTGGAATTTGAGCAGGCTCACATCCTTCCGTTTGAAGGGAAGTGCAGTCACCTTTTTTTACTCTGCTTATGGAGGACTGTAGGTTATAAAACAGGCTTGTGAAAGAGCTGTCCGGGAAGGTCCCGGGGTTAGTGCTTCAGCTGACATGTTTTTGAACAGGACTTTCATTCTTTCTCTCTCGGCCATGGCCTGAATTTACTAATGTGGTGCTTATTTTCCCTGGATGGGCAAATCTTGTGCAATCCAGAGCTGATGGTTTGATTAAGTTGAAGTATTAGGACATTGGCTAAGACTTATGTGCCCTTTTGGTGAATCACGGAATTGTCAGAGTTGGAAGGGACCTCTAGAGATCATCTCGTCCAACTCCCCTGCCGAAGCAGGGTTGCCCAGAGCACATCACTCAGGACTGCATCCAGGCGGGGCTTGAAGATCTCCAGAGAAGGGGACTCCACGACCTCCCTGGGCAGCCTGTTCCAGGGCTCTGGCACCCTCACCGGAAAGAATTTTCTCCTCATATTTAAATGGAACTTCCTACGTTCCAGCTTGTGCCCATTGCCCTTCGTCCTATCACTGTAAACCACTGAAAAGAGTCCAGCTCCATCATCCTTCAACCCACCCGGAGGCTATTTAATTTTTGGTTGTTCCTGAAGGACAGCTCTATGACTTGATTCAGAAAGCGAGTATTTGGAACGCCATACAGCCTCTCCTGAGAGTGTCCTGCTTTGGCGTGCCTTCTACATCCTACTGCGTTGTCCAACATTGGGCTTGAAAACAAGGATCAAAATCACCTCTGCTGACAAGTTGAATGCTCTCAAACTGAATATTCTGGACCAAAAATCTGTTAATCATGATTGTAACTATTTAAACTGTTGTCATAACTCTTCATGAAGTGAGCAATTCTGTGTCGTGATACCTCGGACACATCAAGACGACTCTTCGGGGGTCTGCATTTAGCAGCGGGGGAACAGTGGTCTCTTGGGAGAGAGGAAGAAAAAGCAGTAAGCTCTGAAGCAAAAGCTGCCGGTAGCTTCATGAGTGACACAAGTCTGGGAGGAAGGTGCTGAGCAGGTTTTATTTGTCTTGAGAATATTTACATAGGGCTCATCCACCGTTCTTGAAGGAACTTTATCACAGTACTACAGAGAAAACTGTTAGTACTAAATATAGTGCCTTATTCTGGCAGTCTCTAACTTACAAATGCTTGAATTCTGCTGCCTTAATGGGCTTTCAGCAGTTTTTCTAGGTTTTTTTGGTAGAAATCTGAATAATATTCCTCAGAGAGGTTGTATAACAGTAAGATTTAATTTGGCAAGACCTCATACTGCAAAAGATCAGATTAATTTTTTTAGCTTCTGGTCTTGCTGCAAAGCTTTCAGTACTTTGATACCTTCATAGGAGAAGAGGCCCAAAAGTTCCAAAAGATCATCTTGACCCTTTGCATCAAAGCATCATCGTTATTCCTGGACAATTCTTGTGAGCCAATTATTTTTTTATTTATTTTACCTTTTAATATAGGGCACAACAGGACTTCGTCAGGCTGGTGTTCACTGTGTTTACCATTTCAAAAAGTTCTTCTAATGGCCTAAGTTAAATTTTTCTTGTTTTCGTTTGAGTCCATTACTTTTTCCTTTCACCATAGATGTGGAGGATAGGTTTCCTCTTTCTTTGCAGAAACTGTTTCTATATTTAATAGAAATACATCATATCTCAATCTTAGCTTCTGTTTTTACTCTGTTTAGATGGAGCCACCTCAATGAGTTCGCTCACTCATCCCTCGTAGCTCACCTTATTAACTCTCTTTTCTTGGAGTTCTGTCGTGGTTTCTCTTTTTCTGGAAAAGTTTGACCCAAAAATGGACTTTATCAAACTGAGTAGTTTGGGAATTTGTGCTCCTGTCAATGGAGAGAAGTTGCCTTTTTTGTGACAACTTGATATTTATAATTTGTGCTCAGTCTGTGATCCTCTCAGTCCCGAATCCTTATCTACAAAACAGCTGCTTGTTTCTATATTTGTACAGGTGATTTTTTTTTTTTTTTTTTCCCTCTGAACAAAACTTGACCTTGGGGAATTGTACAGCATTTTTTAATCACTTCTCCAGTTTCATTAATTCCTCGCCCCAATAGTTTCCCATTTATTCATGCCTTTTTATGGGAATAACATCAATTATAGGACTTTTCTTTCCACATGGCACTAGTACAGAGGCTTCATTGTCAGGTCTCTCATTCCTTTTGCAGGCTCCTAACCTGGGAGGGGAAAGGTGACTGTAGCTCAGTTGGCTTTAGAAGTGTCCCTTATAACTGCTAATTATACATACTGATTTTTACTCCTTTTGCAGTATTTCTCACTGCTGGCAATTCTATTAGCGTTAATTATTGTTACGGAAGACTTTTGGCATGTTCTCTGGGAGGAGCATTATTTTGTGACTGTTTCTCTGAACAAATAGATCTGCTTGTCTCCCAGGGCCTCTGCTAAGGGTTTTCTAGAGGAAAAAAACCAGCAAATAAACAGATTTGCATCTCTTTGGTTGCATTACCCTACTCCTGACTATCTGTATTTAGGTTGTTCATCCTCTCCTTGATAACTTTACAACCCATTGTCTGATTGCAAACACGTGTTAGAGATGGAGGTTTTAAGATAACGAAATTCCTACAGCTTTTATACAAACAAATGGGCAGCTTGGAAAGAGATAAACCGAAGTACCCTCACATTCCCCTGACCCGGGGAAAGGATGTGACCTGAGTCCATGTAGTTTCAGGTGGAAGAGAGTTGGAAGACATTAGTTAGCAGCTTCCCCAGGCACAAAGGTGCATGTTCTGCTTCACGTGTCTCCTCTGTGCTTCCTGCCAGCTGGCCACGATGACTGTAAATCTGGGAAGGCTCTTGTTGACTTGCTGCATTAACTGCCTTTTTAGCAGCAAGGAAATGGGCTCTAATGTCTCATATGTAGCAGAGTTTTCTTTCCTGATGGAGTTCCAGAGTTTCTGGGGAGCTGGGCCATCTTCCTTCAGGAAGATAAAAATCTGCAAAGGTAGTCTTTTGAACTTCCCCAGCCTCATCAGTGCAGTTCCTAATGTTATAGTGGCATGACTTCTCCTAAAACTACACAAACTTTTATAGTGGTGAGGAACCTAAAAGGAATCATCTGGAAAGAGTAAGCTTCCTGGGAAAAGCACCCAGAAACTCCTTAAAAATGAATTGATACCAGCCTCAGGCTTAAACAAGGGAGGATATAATGTATTTTGTCTTATCATAGAATGGTTTGGGTTGGAAGGGAACTTAAAGCCCATCCAGTCCCACCCTCTGCCCTGGGCAGGGACACCTCCCACCAGACCAGGTTGCTCCAAGCCCCATCCAACCTGGCCTTGAACCCCTCCAGGGATGGGGCAGCCACAGCTTCTCTGGGCAACCTGGGCCAGGCTCTCACCACCCTCACAGCAAAGAATTTCTTCCCTAGATCTCAGCTCAATCTCCTCTCTTCCAGTTTGAAGTCTTGACGTTGGCTTTTAGTGCCTTTAGTGTCTTTTTTATAAGTTCCTGGAGTGTTGTTAAAGGTAATACAAGGTTAAAGGAAGTCATCATATAGTCTTACGTACTCCTACTCACCATATCTTGCAGAGCACAATCGGTCAAAAAAACAACTGGCAACTGTAAAGAAGGTGGTTTTGCTGTAAGAGGAATTACTTTGGTAACCAAAGTTGGTAGCACTTTCATTCGAAGACTATACAGTGGTGGTCCAAGTGTCTGTGGGTTTGTTTGATTAGCTTTTGACTTGACACTTGACTATATGAGTATCTTTCTTTCTTGGCGCTGGTCCTGTCAAATTCCAGTCCCGTTTACCTCCCTTTGCAGGGAGGACTTCTCAAAGTCTCAGATCTGGGGAGATTCCGGTGAAAAGCCTGAAGATTTGATGGTTTAAGTATGATTTGTGTTCCTCCCTTTCTGTCACCCACCCCACTGCAGAAGATTAGGACATTCAGAAGAGGAATGCACGCCTACAGGGTTAGAAGAGTCGATCAAAGATTTCACAGATTTTAGAACTTGAAACTAAAACGTCCCTCTACCCATCTTATCTATGCAAATATTCACCAAGACTTTCTCCTGTCAGAGAATCACTTGCTGTTTCGCATCACCTGTTTATTTACCCAGGCAGAAAGTTTTCACAGTGGAGTCCCTCTTGTACCTCCCAGTGTGTGCCGCGTAGGTTTATAAACAGCTTTATTGATGGATAGCTATGAACTTAGCCTTTGAGTCACTTTGAACTTTTTTCTAATCTTCTGCTTTTGTGAGTGGAATATGCCACAAGAAGTGTTAGGCATTTGCTTTGATTTTCTGCTTCCCTTTGTGTCCGTTACTGGCCACCATCAGAGACAGGACACTGGGATGAAGGGGCCTTTGCTCCGGTGCAGCAGAACCATCCTTTCCAATCAAAGGTTGTATCAGGATTTTTGCCCAAGGTCAGGATTACCAGGTTACCTGTATGAGTTACCAAGGCCTATAAATAGCAAAGGTATGCTATTTTTGATTATTGGCATAATATTGTTATTCTCAGTCTTCTGCAGTTTTAAATAGTTTTCCAATTTATTAAAATTGAAGGTCACAGGATTGGAGAACTTGTTAAATGATTATTTTAGGATGGGGCTCAAATTAATATGATGTGCCAACTTGAAATGTTATGCCTAGCAGATGCCATATAACATTCCTATTAGTTACTAATTGGCTTGAAAGTGCTTAATTATCTTTTTCAAATATGGTGAACAGATATTTTTTTAAATAATTCTAGCTTTCTTTTTTGCACCCGTTACCATGAGGTTTGCCTGTGATGTCTCCTCGGGGTCCTGTGACTTAGTTACTCATTTATCCTTTCAGAAATCCTGCTACCTGGGAACTTTTCCCTAGCACTTGTGTGCTCCCTTATGAACTTTTTTTAATATCTTATACCCTCGTTGTACTTTGTACACTTTTTTTTTTTCTATTTTCACATTAACACAGAACTAAACTTGTCCGTAGAATCGTGTTTGGGCATCTGATACTTCGCAGAGTTCCCAGCTTTTACCAGTGTTTTTATCTGAATGAGGAGGAAAACAATTTCTCTTTCTAATTTTGATCAACCGCTGAGCTATGTAATGTGCACTATTAAAATATCTAACTGGTTGCAACCGTCCTGTTTTCTGATGCTGTTATTTGGCTACCAACATAGTCTCCTAACAGCCATCGGTTTTAAGGCCAATGATTGTTTTTTCTTCTTCATCATGAGTTAAGGTGGTTATCTCGCCTTCAATTCAGGACCTTGGTGTTTGAACATTCGAACCTGAGCTGTTGAGACACAGATGAAATTGAGCGTTAGTGTGTCGAACCAAGTCACCACGGAGAAGAAAATCTTAAGTTGTATGTGCAAGCTCTTTTTCTCTACTGGAGTCTTCCTGGGGTTTTGTTCCTGCTTATTTTCCCTGCTGGGTGGGTTTTTTTTTTTAAAATGCCATTTCAATTAACCCTTGGAAACCTCTGAAAATTATTTTCCTTTCTATTTTTGTTCTGCCTTTTCTTGTTCCATAGCAATGTTTCGCCTTTTCTTCTACTTCTTGCATGTGGTACTGCGCTCCCCCTTCTAGTTCCTGAATTTATCCCTTTTTGCTTTAGGGTAACAGAAGAAATTAGCATTTTTTTGTTTCTGTTTTCTTGAAAATGCCTGGGAAATCTGGAAGCTGCTGTTTTCGTAGCACAGTGGTGAGGTTGGCTGTGAGGTCGAATGTTGGGCTCCGAAGGGGAGGGGAAGGCAGGGAGTCAGAGTAGGTCCAAGTACTAAATAATGTGGTGCAACTGGGGTTTGAAATCCCCAAAACTGGCACAAAGTGATCCCTGTGAAGAAGAGCTGTCTCTCACCGTACCCCTGCTCCTGCTTCTCCTTGTGTGTATTAGTGGTTGTGTTGTCTGGGTAGAAATCTCATGCTTTGTGTTGTGTGACTTCTAGCTCTTCAAGAACAGGTCTTCAGACCTATAATAGATCTGGGCTCCCCAGTTCCAGAAGGACAGGGAACTGCTGGAGAGGGGACAGCAGAGGGCTACAAAGATGATGAGGGACCTGGAGCATCTCTCTGATGAGGAAAGGCTGAAGGACTTGGGTCTTTTTAGTCTGGAGAAGAGAAGACTGAGGGGGGAGCTGATCAATGCTTATAAATACTTAAAGGGTGGGTGTCAGGAGGATGGGGCCAGTCTTTTTTCAGTGGTGCCCAGGGACCAGGACAAGAGGGAACGGGCACAAACTTGAACATAGGAAGTTCCACCTGAACATGAGGAGGAACTTCTTCACTGTGAGGGTGGCAGAGCCCTGGAAGAGGCTGCCCAGAGAGGTGGTGGAGTCTCCATCTCTGGAGACATTCAAAACCTACCTGGACACGTTCCTGTGGGACCTGCTCTGGGTGGACCTGTTTTGGCAGGGGGTTGGACTAGATGATCTCCAGAGGTCCCTTCCAACCCCATAGCATTCTGTGACTCAGCAAAAGCTAATTTGCGCTGGCTTTGATCTTGAAAGTAGGTAACAAGAAATTTGCATTAATTTTAATATTCTCTGGCCGGGTTTATACAACTCAGTTCAAAACCCAAAAGTCCAAAATCAAAGCTTAATTTATTGTGGCTGCTGTTGAATTCAGAGCATATTCCAATAGGATACATTCCTATCATTGATAGGATACGTTCCTATCACTGCATCTCAGGTGGAGTGACAGTGTCTAATATTACACTATGGTACAATTTAAGAGATGAAGATGTGCTGAGAAGTGGATGTGGCTCCCAAACGCTGTCTTTTGGCGTAACAGAACTGGAGAAGAGAAGAACTGGCTGCGCTTCCCTGGCTCTCGATTCCTTGCTCCATGTCAAAGATGCATGAAAAAATAAACTGCTATCTGAATACATGCAAACATCTACCTATCCCCTCCTAAAAATACATCTTTAGGTAAGTAGTGTCCCTGTAGGTGTGGCTGGATTAGCCTCCAGGAGGGCTTTTGCCTCCTGCCCTTCTCCACTCTCCACACAAGCTGGTATCTGTGGTGATGCTGTCTCACCTGATATCCAGTAGCACAAAATCCATGCTTTCTAAACCCAGATCCGCGTTGTTGTTACATCCAGTCCTGGTTTATTTTAGGATGTTACCCAGTTTCCATAAGGAAAGGTGAGATTCTCTCAGACATTCTTAAGATGTGCTCCACCAGTTTTGAGACATTCTATTTTGAGGTAATTGTTTCCTACTTGCTAGGAAAAAGGGTGGTGAAACTATGGAAATTCTGGCTCTTAATAATTTGGAGGCTACAATTTGTTTGGAAGGAGTTTTAGGGACCAAATTGATGAATTCTGATAAAACCCTGAGGTGGTGTAATTGCATAGCTTACAGCCTAGGTTTTCCTTCAAACCTTGACCTTAATTCCTGGTTCCCTCCACTCCTTCCCTCGTATTTCAAAGATACCAAAATAAAGGCACAACTTGTGCTCTTCCCCTGTCCAGGTCCCGGTCAGTCACAGTCACTCTCGTGTGTGTGGACCAGGACATTTCATCTGGCTGGGTGCCCAAAATGACGCCCCGTGCCCTTGCATCTGGTGTGCGGAATGAAGTCTATCCGTTGGCATGGAATGGAGAACGAAGCGCAAATGGCTGGTGGGCTGCCATACGTGGATGCTGTCCCCACCGTTGGCGACGTGGCCGCACGTGTGACACTACGCGTGCTCCGATGTTTGTTTCTGACATCGCGAGCTCGTCTGCCCGCCGTTGGGAACGTTTGAGAGCTGAATGCGTGATTTTGTTAGGGCTCCTATTTTTATTTTGTTGGTGCTTTTGCATCACTAATCAAATACAAGCCTCCTATTGTTCTCCCTGCGGCTTCCTTCCAGTGCATGCTTATATTTAGTTATTTTAATAATAATACCCAGGGTTTGTAAGCCTGAAAGAAGGCAGAGAGATGATAAACTCCTTTTCTGATTACTAAATACCTTTGATTCGTATAACAGATGGCTGTTATTTGATACGCTGTTGTTATCCAAGCTGCGCGGAGGGGCAGAGAGTGGCCGGAGCGATGACTCGAAGGCGTTAGAGGATGTCCTCGCCCGGTCCTCTCGGAGGAATGGCAGCACTGATGCCATTTTACCCAACAGCTTCACTTGGGTTACCAACAAATTGTTTTCACTCTCCTCTCCCCCCCCTTCCCCTCCCCCCCCCCCTCACTCCTTACCCACATAGTACAAGAGCCCCACAGCCCTCCCGGCGTTTCGGGGGGTGGCTCGGTGCAGGGGGGCAGACGGATTCAGGCTGTTGGGTGCCCAGATTTTTTTTGCTGGCGGAAGGCGGGTGGCGGTGCCGGCGCGGATTGGCTGCCCCCCTGCTCCCCTCTGCCGGTGCGCAGCCCCAGCCAGCGCCGCCAAATCCCCAAACAGCCCGATTTACATCCATTCATGAATCCGTGACGTCAGCACGCTTCTGGGCTTCTTTGCAGCAGGCTGCAGGATCGTGTGGGTGGAATTTCCTTTTATTTTGCAACACTTCCTTTTTTTTTTTTTTTTTTTTTTTTTTGCCTTCCATCTTTTTAAAACAAGAAAATGGAGCATCACATAGGAAATCTTAATCCTTGTAAGTATTTAGATGAGAAATGCCTTTTTGCAGCATGTGTGTTTGTGTGTGTGTGTGCTTAATGGTCAGCGTCGTTACCCTTTCGCCATTTATTTCAGAAGGACAGATGGATGTTGCATTTGTGATGTGAAAGGGCTGAAAAAATGATGCTGAGAGAAGGGAAGAGGGAACGTAAAACCTTAATTTATCCATCGCTGCATCTAAATCTGATAGCTGGCCTGTCCTTCCGCTTGTCGGTGTGCTAGACATTTTTCAGTTGCAATTTTGCACGTTATCTTCTTGTGCCCCCCTTTTAAAGGGGAAGGGAATGGCAATGGAGAATGGATATATATAGAATATACAGGGGCTGACATAAGAATTACTAGAAATAGTATAAAGAAGCAGAATTGTGGTTTTTTGCCATGCAGGCAATTGTAATTTTTTTTTCCCTTGTGTGCTAATCAAACAATTCTTCTGTTGTGTTACGGTAATAAATAATTTAATTTATTTTTGAGACGAAGAGGGGATGTGTTTTTCTTTCTGTCAGCCGGGTAGGAATGCGTGCCTTTATTATTGAAAATAGCAGTTTGAGCTGTCTCTGTTGTGCTGAACACATGATTTTTACCCCTCATTTTCCTAATAGATGAGGGAGCTGGGAGTACCGTTGCAGTTAACGATAGGGTTCACTGGGGCAAGATTTGTCATATTCTTGCTTACCTGAATGGGGCATGATGTCATGTTTTCTCCCAATGAAATGAGTGGAGCTGCTCGTTATTTTTGTTTTGGGGAGGTGGTTTGGGTACTGCAATAGCTTAATTATATCAAGCCACATGTCTCTCTTAAGTAAATGAAAAATTGGGTATTTTAAGTTGAAGAAAGATGACATCAGGCCCATGTGTTTGCATATACTGATTTTATCCATAGGTAGTCTGTTCAGTAGAAGATACTGAAGCGATGTGTTTTGATTGCTAATTTTGAGGGAGAAAATATGAAAATATTTGAAATTAAATGGGTGAGTGAAACGAGATAGAGATTCAGCCGGTCTGACTCGCAAATGTGGGCTCTTTTCACAGTAGCTCCTGTGTGTGTAGCCACAGACATCTTGGGATAACCGAGAATGCAGAGGTTCGAGTTGTCATTGGTGTAAAAGTTTTTGTTACTATCCTTTTTGTTGTGTCCCCAAATGTTATGCAGGTTTTTGTTTCTAGAGACAACCCTTTGAACCTCTGTCTCTGTAGCAGACTTCGGCTGCGAAAAACAAATAAATCATGATTTTGATGTAGTGGGGGGTTTTTGTATGTTTGTTTTGCTTTAACACCGGTTTTGTCTCCTGTATTTTGGGCCTCCCATCTGATTCTTTGATCTAGAATGCTCCTGTCACTCAGATTGTCTTTGTCCCCTGCTGCCTGATAGTTAAATTTATAGCTGGCATTCATTTTCACCCCTCTGCTTGGAATTAGCAAATAACTTCTAGCACAGAATATATGGTAGGGACTCTTACCCCTTCTCAGCTATAGGTGAATTTGTGTTTAAAAATGTGTGGGTGGATGGTTTTGGGGTTGGTTTTTTTTTTCTGATCGCGTTATTAACCTTCCTCTTTTGTCCCCTATTGTCAAGAGTTGGTAAGTGGCTTATCTCCAGTGGATCAGAAAATTGAGTAGTGATTTATTTGAAAATCTCTTCATAGGTAAGCAGTTTCACAATTAGTAGCTGTTAAAATATCCTTCTGCTCTAAGCAGAGGCAGGATAAGAAAGGTTTTACAGCATTTTCTGTTTTCTTATGACTTTTGTTTTTTACAGCAAACGTGAGGTAGTGGCTGATTAGACTGGAGTTGTTCGTATCTGGTACCCGTTCCAGGCTTTGAGATGCACGGAGTGGATTTCAAATAGTAGAACTTCCCAAAATGGCAGAGTCTTTAACTAAAGCTTTCATACGTAAAAATAAAAGTCATCTGACGTTGGTGATATGGGCAGATTTAAAATCGGTGCAGATTTCTCTTCAGCTGTGGTCCCTGGGGCCAGGGTAGGCAGGGGAAGGTGCCCCAACCTTGCTGTGCGTGGCGCCAGGCTCTCACCTGAGATCCCGTGTTTGGAGGAAGGCAGCAGCAGAATTACAGCTTTTACAATTTCCAGTGAGTTCCTCGGCCATAACTGCATCAAAATGAGGCAACTGAGGCAAATGTTACCTCTGCATCCGCAGCAGAGGCTGAAGCTGGCAGGGGTTTGGCACTTCATCAAGCCCTGGCCAGCTTATGGGACTTTTAAAATTATTTTTTCAATCCCTCCTTGGCAAATATGTCCCGTGCACGGGTTTAGTCTTTTGTGACCTTACAGCAAAATCACTCTTGCTTCGTGGAGAAGAGGGGGGGAGAAATACTTCACCTAAACCACATACCGCTTGGGATTGAGTAGCGAGTTGGCAGCGGCGGCAGAAATGCCGAGGTGGGCCGGGAGCAGAAACACTGCGTGTACTTACTCCCACCCCTATAAATACCCGATGTGTGTTTTGACCTCTGTCCCCCTTCCCTGTTTACAGCTTCAACTGAAACGTCCGCCGTTGGAGTGGGTTCAAAGGCATTAGCAACAGTTGGGTGTAGGCCAGGGTGAAGAATAGATTTTATTTATTATTTCCCCCCCCCCCGTGTAAAGTACATGGGTTTTATAGTCCTCCAGCGAACCTTTACTTGTGCTGTTTCTTCTGGAGCCAGCCGCAGGCTCAGCATAAGAGGTGCTGTAAGGGAAGGAAGGAGAAAGTCCTGGTGTGACTTTTTCCAGCGTAGTGGGCTTGAGGAATGGAGGTCTCTCCGTGTGGACATTTTCTTCATTCCTAGGATGTTTGTCCTTTCCCGTCCCCAGCCACTTACTCTGTTACCTTCTGGAGGACACCGGCATCAGAAATGCAGTTGCACAGCTGTGACTTTGCAGCTGAAGCACATCTAACCTCACCATCCTGTTGGGCCTGAGGAGACCCTCCAATGTTGGTTTATCAACTGCAGCTAAGAAGTGATCTGGTAGGGATGAACCAAGGGGCTGAGCGCTGCTTTGGAGGGTCTCAGCAGGGTGTTAGATGGCATATGTCATGTCAGGCCTCTCCAGGCTCCTCTGCAGTTGGTTCTCCAGGCTGTGACTGTGTGTTGTGTGTGCTGTCTTGATCACGTTACCATCACGTAAAGCTCTAGTGGCCCAAGAATAGGATGATGCCTCTTGGATGTTGCTCTCGCCCCTTGCACTGTGATCTGGTAGGGATGAACCAAGGGGCTGAGTGCTGCTTTGGAGGGTCTCTGCAGGGTGTTAGATGGCATGTGTCATGTCAGGCTCCTCTGCAGTTGGTTCTCCAGGCTGTGACTGTGTGTTGTGTGTGCTGTCTTGATCGTGTTACCATCATGTAAAGCTCTAGTGGCCTAAGAATAGGATGACGCCTCTTGGATGTTGCTCTCGCCCCTTGCACTGTGTGGGTAATACGGGTTTAATAGAGGCTCCTGAGCAAGTCATTGTGCTGCTTCTCTAGCAAGGAGTAATCCTCTTTGCTGGTAGAAGTGTTACGGTGCTTACTAAATACAACTCGGTACTACTGTCATTTCTCATCTGAGAGATGTGCCAGCTGGATTTCCCCTGTCCCCGACCCATCAGGTGCCCACACTCCAGGGTAACGTTACACACAGCGTGATGCTGAGAGAGGCCAAAGCGTTGCATGTACCCCAGTAATTTTTGGGGTTGTTTAGTTATTTAATACTGAGTACGAAGCATGTAAGCTGTTAGTGCTGAGAAGTTTGTGTGTGTCTGCTTCTACGTGTCAGGTGTGCTTTGCAAATATTGAATTATTCATATCTACTATGAAAATAAGAACAAGCGTGTGAGTGAATTTACCTGAGACCAGTTTGATGCCTCACGTGAATTAAAGCGAGAGTTTGATTCATTCACTGGATTCCTGAAAATAGCACTTTGATATTGATCTTCATCCTCAAAGATCTTTCAGACATTAATTAATCTTAACACTACTCCTTGGAGGAAAATACGATGTTTCAGTTCTGTAAGTGAGGGAAATTACAAGATACTGTTCTCTGGTAACACTGGAACATTTTAATGGCTTCATGTGGCAATGTCAAAGAAGCTGTAAGGTGTCTGTGAATCTAATTTTGAGGTTTTCGTGGGTTTGTAGTTGTAAAATATTTGAATTTAAATCCTTTAATCTCTTATTACTATGTAGTAATGTAACAGGGATCTTTAATGAGGTAGGAAAAAAGTGCAGAAGTCTGAAGGATGAGGAGAGGAGTAGAGCAGAGCCTGGAGTCTGTGACTGGGTGTTAAAAGTTGTTTCATACTACGAAGACAGCTGGAAAGATGAAAGAGAAGAGTGTAACTTAAGGTCATTTCTAAATTTTGATCTAAGACGGATTCCAGTAGTAATTCAGTAGTATGAAAGGTTAATCAGCGTTTAGTCTGTCTTTTCTATCAGCTAAATGTTTTACGATAGTATTGATGAGCCTGTGATGGGAGGGTATCGATGGTTAATTAGACATCGGCACATTGTATGTGAAACTCTTGGTGTTCAGCGTGCGCACGCAGCTTGAGTCACGCGAACCACCGGAGTGAGGGAAAACCGGAGCAGCAAACGGGCACACCAGGTTAAAGCGATTTTTGTGCCATGACATTCCTGTAGCAGCATGGTAGGAGATGGCCCTTGGCTCGTTACCCCTAGCCCCCGAAGGCGAGGGGGCCGATAGGTTGTCCTTTCTTGAAAACCTGAGGCCCTCCGTTGGGAGACGGAGAGAAGGGATGCTCTGCAACAGAGACGCGTGGTACCAAAATCCTGCAGTGAATGGGAGAGTCATTATGCAACGTCCCTGATTTCCTGTGGCATCAGATTATGCAATTTCTGAGCAGAAGAATGCAAAGCCCTGGAAGAACACTAGCATTTTAGCGCATCCAAAAATACCTTATACAAGATAGAGGAAGCATTTATGTATGTGGGGCTGAAAATACACAGTTATGTAAGCTGCTTATTTCCCAAACTGGGCTTTGGGGAGCTGGCTGGCAGGTGGAATGGGAATCAATCTTGCTTTCATTGAAATCAGCTGAAGAGATCTCCCTGAGTACAAGGGATTGGCTCTTTGTCTGCCTTGTTCACAGAGGTGATTTTTTTTTTTTTGGCTTTGTTTGTTCCTTGTGCCAAAAAAAAGAAGTGGATGCTTGATCTTTTTTTTTTTTTTTTTCCCAAATCAAGCACTTCTTCTCCACCCCCCCAAAATTTGTGACCTTATGTTGAAGGAGTTCCTGGTTAAGTAAGTCTAGTGTTTGTGGAGGTAGAAATTCATTGCTATGCTGAGAGCCAGATGCACAAATTCCATGTGCGGATAAGACTCAATACAGTTCTTTTAAGGTGAAGTAATGCCTTGGGAATCTATTAAATTTCTTTGGAGGAGTAAAAAGCACGTGAGGAAAGGGGATCTGGTTGATACAATCTGTTGGGATTTTTGGCAAGACTCTTTATAGCTGTTTAGTTTCTTTAACAGGGATAGCCCTGTTGCAGACAAATGGTAGGAAATCAGAGAAGGGATAAACAGTAATGTTGAAACATCCTTCTCTAGAAGGAGTTATCATACGGCTCTGCTTTGGAGGAGGCACTAATCGGACTCTTTCCACCTTTTCTTTCCTTATCCCAATCATTTAGGAATATGCTGAAGCAAGAGCATTTAGGCTGTGAGACTGCGGAAGTCAGGCGTTCTCAGGATAATAAACACGTAAGCCAGTTGTAGAGAGTGCTGGAAGGCTCTCGTGAACTTGGCTGATAAAATGTCAGTCAAATTTAGCATCGATTAAATCCAATTTAATCTTTACATCCTGTAAATAAGAATTAGGCTCTGAACTAGCTTTTTCCTGCTCAAGAGTGAGATCTTGAGGTTGTAGGAGACCTATGGAAGTTAATTCAGCATCCTGAAGCCATCAGGTAGCGTTAGAGGAATAGTTGGGAAAGAAATGAAGAACAGAAATGATCGTTCTTAATTATCATTAAGAAGATAAATAAGGTTCCGGGTGTCATTGAAACTGGTTGTTCAAAGAATGAAATTAGGTGAGCGATGCGAAGCGACGAATAGTTGGTGTTACCTTACCCAACATACAGTTAAACGACAAACCTCCTGCCACAGCATAGGGGCTGCCAAAGTGTTCTGGTTAAAAAAGTTCTTTGACACATTTACACAGGAAAAGTATAGTTGTGGGCTACAGAAGAGAAAAATATCAGTGTGCTGCTGCTGAGGAAAGTCAGGGAGCTGCAGATGGTGGGGAACTGGGTGGGACTGCCCTGGGGAAGGTTCGCTGTCTGCAGATCCTTTTGTGGGGCTTTGGAGGCAGGAAATGGGGAACAGATGAACCCATCATTCTGGTGTGGTAGGGTTTCTTCTTATGCTGTAATCCAGGTGCCACTTATTTCTACTCTGACAGGCTTAGTTGGGATGTATAATGCGCAGAGCAAACCTCCAGCTGGGTCTATGCACAGAGCTTGAATTCGGCCATTAGGAGTATTTCTTGGCTGGTATACTGTCCTATTTTTGTCATTGTCAATAAGGGTTCAGACCAGAGAGCTAGACAGAGTTCTCCTCCTCGCCGATACAGTGATAGACAAAAGTGTATTACAACTCTAAAATTGCTTCTGCCAAAAATGATGCTGGAGAGGGGACAGCAGAGGGCTACAAAGATGATGAGGGGCCTAGAACATCTCTCTGATGAGGAAAGGCTGAGGGACTTGGGTCTTTTTAGTCTGGAGAAGAGAAGACTGAGGGGGGAGCTGATCAATGCTTATAAATACTTAAAGGGTGGGTGTCAGGAGGATGGGGCCAGTCTTTTTTCAGTGGTGCCCAGGGACCAGGACAAGAGGGAACGGGCACAAACTTGAACATAGGAAGTTCCACCTGAACATGAGGAGGAACTTCTTCACTGTGAGGGTGGCAGAGCCCAGGAAGAGGCTGCCCAGAGAGGTGGTGGAGTCTCCATCTCTGGAGACATTCAAAACCCGCCTGGACACGTTCCTGTGGGACCTGCTCTGGGTGGACCTGTTTTGGCAGGGGGTTGGACTAGGTGATCTCCAGAGATACCTTCCGATTCTGTGATGCATCCCTATTTAGGATAGACTGAATATATGGAATAAAGGCTAACTTAAGTCAGCAGACGCATTAATTCAAGCTTCTGTTGTGATAATATGGACGTAGCTCCATACAACTTAGTTAAATGTCTGTGGTCTTGTGTGTTTAATGCCTGTGACTGTGTTAAAATATTTTGTTAACATTTTAGAGTGATCACAATAGTTGTAAACCCTGCACAATTGCTGCTGCATAGCTTAGGAGATGATTATTAGGATGATTCAAGGATTGGAGCATCTCCCTTATGAAGAAAGGCTGAGAGAGCTGGGACTCTTTAGCCTGGAGAAGATAAGGCTGAGGGGAGACCTTATCAATGCTTATAAGTATCTGAAGGGTGGGTTGAAGGATGATGGAGCTGGACTCTTTTCAGTGGTTGCCAGCGAGAGGACGAGGGGCAACGGGCACAAGCTGGAACATAGGAGGTTCCACTCAAATATGAGAAGAAACTTCTTTACGGTGAGGGTGCCAGAGCCCTGGAACAGGCTGCCCAGGGAGGGTGTGGAGTCCCCTTCTCTGGAGATTTTCTGGAGTAAGACCTGCCTGGATGCAGTCCTGAGTGATGTGCTCTGGGCAACCCTGCTTCGGCAGGGGAGTTGGACGAGATGATCTCTAGAGGTCCCTTCCAACTCTAAAAAATTCAGTGAAATTCAGTGAAATTATGGGTGTCCGCAGAAGTTAGTTGTCTTATGGTGAGGTGATATCCAAGTATTTACTGGAGAAAGGAATTAAATGTATATATTGCAGTCAGTATTCTGCAGTAGGTACAGAAGTAGTGTAATGTTTATCTGACAACCAGAAAGAACAGGGTAAAGCACAAAAAAGCGCCAGTGTTACAACACTTCAGTTTTCCCAGATAAATCTGCTGTTTTCTTGTCGAGTGAGTTTGGGTACATGCATAAGCGTTCAGAGCTGTTGCAGGGACAGTCAGAAAATCTCAAGTAGGTCAGATGAAGAATTTTCAGCTGTTTTATCAGAAATTAATTATGTTTTGCCAATGTCGTAATTGTGATATTTAAAAATAAGGCTGGGTCGTGGCCGAGCATTCGTGTGGGTGGGAGATGGGACGTATGTTGTGATGCAGAAGAAGCATCCTTCCCTGAAGGAGCAGTGTGTCTCCAGAAAGAGATTGATTGCCTAAAAAAACCCCAAGCTTTTGCCTTGGGCTTCTCCATGTTTAGCTTAAAGCCTTGCCCATAACCTGAGCTACACTGTACCAAGTTAATATGGACTACCTTAATAGTGTAGTTTCTTTTTTGAAAACCTAACAAAATAGAGCTTTTATTTTGGGAAAGGAAGGCAGAGTGATTCTGGTTGAAGCTTCAGGATATGTTCGTTTGCAATTCCTTCCTCTGAATAATGTGACGTCAACCCCTCCACACCCCCCCCCCCCCCCCCCAAAACAAAACCACAACCCCTGAAAACAAAGGTTGCATTTTGATGATGTGTAACTCATTCTCTATTAATAAATCTGCTATTACAGTTTGTGTTCAAAGCAACCATGCAAAACGCAACATACATTCCAAGTAATGTAAAACCACAAAAGTGCAGCGTGAGAGGAGTGTCTGATTCCCTCGTACAGCACTTTCCTCACCCAGAGACCAGGAAAAGTAAAAGTTTGTTGGAATCCTGTGAAATAAAATTACATGATTCCGAAACCCCAAGGTCAGAAGTGGCAGCGAAAGCTCTGGCATTTGCCAGCTCAGCATCTCTCAGTTCTTTCCTGTGCTAAAGTTGTACGATGTGGAAGATTGAGAGATGGGGCAGGACTGTATCAACCTGTTGTAAAAATTCCTTGTAGAAATCGAGAGATAATCACACGGGGCAGGAGAACTCAGATTCAAGAGAGAGAACTCTACTTTGTAAGCATGCTTTTTGTGGTTTTGGTAGATTCTAGAACATTTTAAAGTATTGTCCCAAGCCAGGAGTATTGCCCTAGCCTTGAGATGGTACGTAAATGCAGTGGTGTCAGTGCAGAAAGGTGTTACCTTGCTGTGCCTGATGTGGCCGGAAGGAAAGCACACTGAGTACCAGGAAAAAGCAAGGGAACTCCAGGGCTTGAATCGTAGAACAGTTTGGGTTGGAAGGGACCTTTAAAGGCCATCTAGTCCAACCTCCCTTGCAATGAGCAAAGACTTCTTCAACTAGATCATGCTGCTTAGAGCCCAGTCCAGCCTGACTTTGAATGTTTCCACTTCTCTGGGCAACCCGGGCCAGCGTCTCACCACCCTCATGATAAAAAAAATTTCTTCCTTATATCTAGCATAAATCTTCCCTCTTTTAGTTTACAACAATTACCCCTTGTCATATCACAACAGGCCCTGCTAAAGTTTGTCCTCATCTTTCCTATAGGACCCCTTTAAGTACTGAAAGGCTGCAATAAGGTCTCCCCAGCAGAGCCTTCTCCAGGCTGAACGCCCCCAACTCTCTCAGCCTGTCCTCACAGCAGAGGGGCTCCAGCCCTCCCAGCATCTCCGTGGCCTCCTCTGGCCCTGCTCCAACAGCTCCATGTCCTTCTGCTTTTGGTGGCCCCAGAGCTGGAGGCAGCACTTGGTGGTGGTGGGGGGGGTGTGTCTCCCCAGAGTGGAGCAGAGGGGCAGAATCCCCCCCCTTGCCCTGCTGGCCACGCTGCTGGGGATGCAGCCCAGGGTGTGGGAGGCTTTCTGGGCTGCCAGAGCACATTGCTGGGGTGTGTTGAGCTTCTCATCCACCAACACCCCAAGGCCTTCTCCTCAGGGCTGCTCTCCATCCCTTCATCCCCAGCCTGTATTGATACTGGAGGTTGCCCCCACCCAGATGCAGGACCCTGCACTTGGCCTTGTTGAACCTCATGAGGTTCACGTGGAACCCACTTCTCGAGCCTGTCCAGGTCCCTCTGGATGGCATCCCGTCCCTCAGGTGTGTCAACTGTGCCACTCAGCTTGGTGTTGTCTGCAAACTTTCTGAGGGTGTACTCAATCCCACTGTGTCACTGATGAAGATATTGAACAGTACTGGTCCCAACACGGACCCTTGTGGGACATCACTTGTCACTGATCTCTATCCGGACCTTGAGCTGTTGACCACTACCCTCTGGATGTGACCATCCAACCAATTCTTCATCCACTGAATGCTCCACCCATCAAATCCATGTCTCTCCAATTTAGAGAGAAGGATGTTGTGGGGGACCGTGTCAAAGGCCTTACAGAAGTCCAGAGAGATGACATCCATAGCTCTTCCCTTGTCCACTGATGTAGTCCCTCTATCACAGAAGGCCACTAGGTTGGTCAGGCAGGAGGTGCCCTTGGTGAAGCCGTTTTGGCTGACTCAAATCACCTCCCTGCCCTCCATGTGCCTTGACATACCTTCTAGGAGGACCTGGTACATGGTCTTCCCAGGTACTGAGGTGAGGCTGACAGGTCGGTAGTTGACAGGGTCCTCCTTTCTACCCTTTTTAAACACGGGTGCAATGTTTCCTTTTTTCCAGTCACCGAGGACTTCACCTGACTGCCAGGACTTTTCCAGATGTGAAGGTAAGTGGTGATATGACCAGGAACCTCTTCTGTCCTTGATATTTGCTATTTATCATGCTATATGTCTGCTGGTTTCTGCCAGCTGCTCTTTTTTCAGCCTGTAAAAGTGGATCAGGCAGTTGCTTTTATTTCCTTTGTATATCAGAAGTGCAAGCGTAGAATATGCTTGACTGGGTAATACAGGAAATAGTGCTTCAAGGAAACTAACTCTTAATATTGTCATTCGTGCCGTCAGGAGGCTGAGCGGTGACCGCTTTGTACTTAGGCAGCCTTTGCAGCATGCTAACGTTGTGTCTGTGTGCTGGATCTGGAATTGTGATTTGCTACTCTATTTTTAGCGTAGCTCTTCAGAGGAGAAACTTCCATTATGGTCCGTGCAAGGCATTTGTTTAACCCTGCTGCGTCTTCAAACCTGACCATTGCTTTGACACTCTCATAAATATTAGGCTTGTTTAGGCAGCCGCGTGCTTTGGTCGCTCTGCGTGTGTGAGAACGCTTACTCCAGGGATGTTTCCAGGAGCAGACACGGCATCAGGCAACGTGAGAACATGCCTTGTGATGTCTGATTCACCCGCTCTGGTGCTGTTTCGGGTAAACCTTCGCTTTTCTAATAGTTTTAAGCTGCAGTTCGGGCTGCCCGGTGTGTTGAGGTGCAGCCTCGCTCTTCCCAGAAGGGGTGCGGTTTGGGCTCCTTTTGACTGGGCAGGGTGGGATTTTGCCTGGAAACGGAATAATTTACAAGGAGTTGCGACGGTACAGAATTACACTGAGCCTCAGATTTCCTTGTAGACGTAAAATAAATTTGATAGCTGCAGAGTGCATGAACTCATCAAAAATGGTGCAAATCAGAGGGTCTGCCTTGAAGTCTGCTTTTTTTTGCAGAAGCGATTTGTGAAATCTGAATATCTTAAATATGCACACGGTCCTCCTACACACCCCAAGCTTTCAGCTTGTCGCTTGAAGGCTGCTACAGCAGAAGCATTGCTAAGACAGAAACCAAACGCTGCTCGATGATGTTCTTCACCGAAAAAGTTAAGGGGGCACATACAGATCGTAAACATCCCAAATGGCAAACTGTCCTTATAGAATGAAACTCTGAACTGTCGAGAAAATGTTTTTCTCTGCATTGAATGAAACTAAGATTTCTATGTTCATGTTGAACTCTTCCCAATAAATCTCAGCCCTATCTTTGGTTCTCTGACCAAAAGACTAGGTGAGGCGTGACGATAAAGCTTGAAAACTTTTCCTCATCCCTTGCTTGAAGAGACGGCAGGGTCGAAGACAACCTAATTTGTCTGTGTTTAAATCAAATTTTGCTAAGGAAAGAGGTTGCACGTTGCGGAATTTACTGTGATACAAGATAATTAAAAAAATTCATTTCCCCGACAAGTCAGCATTGTGATGCATTGTGGCAGAAACTGCCTTCTACGCCCCGCCAGTGGATCGGGACCACTTCACTTCAAGTTGGCTTGATAGGAAGTTGCTTTAAAATAAATGCTGCCATCTCGTGCTCTCAAAACAATGAGTTCACTACACCTCTGAAAAACCAGGCTGCTTATGTAAGTCCCTAAATAAGGCTGTATCATGCCAGTTTGAAAATAATTTTGTAACTTTTGCCTGCCTCCTCTCCCCACGAAGCAGATACAGCGGCATGTAAGATGGCAGGGCCCTGCGCTTAAAGGCTTTTTCTCGTTTGGAGCAGCTAAGTCTCGGAGAAGGCAATTTGATCTGGTGAGACAGCCCTGCTCTCCCCGAATCCGGGGGGTTTGTGCTCGGCTGGGCTATCGGAGCCGTGGCCGGGCTGTGTCGGGGTAGCCCTGCTGCAGGTAGGAGAGAGGTTCAACCCGATAACTTCCAGAGGTCCTTTCCAGCCAATGTGCCTGTGGTTCTGTGCTCAGCCCACAGCACAGAAAATGCAGGCCACTTGTCTAAACTTCATCTTTTTATTAACATCAGAAAAAAGGGATTTCTCTGTGTGCACTTGTGCTGCCTGCTGCACGGAGCCCCCATCTCAGGTGGGGGGCTGCGGGTGTCCGTAGGGCAAATAATCACAGAATCATAGAATTGTCTGGATTGGAAGGGACCTTTAAAGGCCATCTAGTCCAACCATCAACCTAACTCTGATAAAACCCATCACTAAACCATGTCACTAAGCACTATGCCAACCCGTCTTTTAAATACCTCCAGGGATGGTGCCTCAACCCCTTCCCTGGGCAGCCCATTCCAAGGCTTAATAACCCTTTCCGTGTCAAAATTTTTCCTAATATCCAATCTGAACCTCCCCTGGTGCAACTTGAGGCCGTTTCCTCTTGTCCCATGGCCTGTGACTTGGGAGAAGAGACCGAGCCCCCCCCGGCTACACCCTCCTTTCAGGGAGTTGGAGAGAGCGAGAAGGTCTCCCCTCAGCCTCCTTTTCTCCAGGCTGAACAACCCCAGCCTCTCCTCATCAGACTTGTTCTCCAGACCCCTCACCAGCTCCGTTGCTCTTCTCTGGACCTGCTCCAGCACCTCGATGTCTTTTTTTTGTGGTAAGGGCCCCAAAGCTGGACATGGCACTTGAAGTGGGGCCTCACCGGTGCCCAGTACAGGGTAGAAGTGAACCGAGGGTCATGGTGGTCTAATAGCTATTAGCAGTGTGACGTATATATGGTGTGGTGCTTCAGCAGCAGCATGAGAGAGAGAGGCTTAACTTTCCAAGCAAGAAATGCACGAGGGGAGTTGTCGTCACCTTCGGTGCTGATAATCCATTTAGAAAATAGGAAAATACGGAATATGTACAGGAAAAGCTGTTCTTTCTTTGTTTCGTCTTACACGATCATGCATTGTGAAGTCAGAAAGCTGCATAGAAAAAATCCCAGCCTTTATTAGGTACTGCATTTTGAGAGTTGTGTAACAGCAAGACAATTTTATCCTCCAAGTCTGATTTAATCCTTAATGCACTTCCCATTGTTTAAGTTTAAGACGCTGTTGGGATGCTGCTACCCCACACTCTTGTTTTGGCTCTGACTCTAGGGTTTTCTGCAGGGGAGGCTGGCTTACATGGCTTAATTTGCTGTGTTCTGAAAAGCAGATTCCTCTGCAGGAACACTCCTCACATTCCGCTTGAGCTCAAAGAATCACTTGTCTCTCTCAGACTTTTGGAAGCATACAGGGGCAGTGCCCAGGAGCGCTGAACTGGAGTGGTTTACGTATTTTCTGAAATAATTCTGTTCGGGTCTGAAACATTTCCCTTTTCTTCTTTGTATTGACAACAAAATCTGGGATGGGTCATTGTGACACTGGTGAAAGGTAGGTCAGGAGTAACCAACTCTGGAGCTTCCCGTACAAGTCCAGTTCAGCTCCTTTACTGGTATGGACTGTGTTGCAATTTTTGCCTCGCTTGTTATTTTGCTTTCTTTTAAAGAATGAAGTTTACAGCCTAAATGATGTTGTTCTAATAAAGCTTTTATACACCCTACATGATCAGGCAGAAATAATGTAAAACAGGCTCCTGGCTGTTCCCATTTGCTGCTGCTGCTGTTGGAGAGGGACTGAAGCCCGGGGCACAAGCTTTTCCTGCACCAGGCTGAAGGTCTTATCTCTCATCTCTGTAGTGATCTCATCTTGAGAAGTTATGGAACTGAGCTGGTCCCTTTGGATTGGCTCCATGCTACCTGGCCACCTCTTCTTTCCTTCCAGCGGCTGTTTGCGGAGCCCGGGACTTTGCACCCAGTGTAATTGATCTTACTTTTTAACAAAATAGTTTCTGTTAATGCCACTTTCCCTCCCCACCCCCCCCACCCCCCCCCCGCCAACTTCAGAAGGAATTTAAAATCAGACTTTGCTCTGCGTTACAGGCTGAATGCGCTTAATTACTCCGGGTGCAAATTTAGAGACTCGTGGCTCTACCCCAGCAAAGTGGGCAACTATTGCAGTGCGAGCCCTGGCTCTGTAGGAAGGTGGAATCTACGCTGGGCAGTAGAAGAAGTGTCTTTCAGTGGAGCACGTAGCAAGAGATGGAGGAATTTTTTAAAAGAGATACCAGCTCTGAATTTATTTGCGACCTACCGGGAACTTCATGCAGGGAGGAAGCAGAGGGCAGTGGGAGGAGATGCTCCTCAGGCCTCTGGAGAGATCAGAGAGGAGAGCTGTGAAGCTCTCCAGGTCTTAGTTGTTTATGAGGGTGATATGTACGTGGTTAGAGAACGTAACGTATCTTGCTACCTTGAACTTGAAAGGATTAAACTAAAGGACCAGGATGGTCATAACTAGATGGGGCTCTGAGGGAGCAGCTACAAACCATGCCTTGGTAGAGTCAGGGTACCTGTCTCACCCTGCTTTGTTTCTCTAACACCTGGTCTCAAGGGTTTGCAGAGGAATCCGGAGCTTGTGGGCTGTGCCAGACCCAGAAACAGTGACTGGGCTCAAACCTGACCTGAGCTGGGAAACACCTGAGGGTCAGTTTGAGTCCGATAAATGCTATAGTAACCATGAAGAAACAGCGCTTTGCTTTCAGGGTTTTGACCTTTAGGCTTTTGTTTAAAACTTGTGGTGTTTGTTTACCGGGCAATTCCTGCAGCAGGTTACCGAGAGTACTGTGTGAGCGGAGTTTCTGTTGGAATAATTTATTTGCTTCTCTTAGGGCAGTAATTATTTACTAAGTATCAGCAGTTGTCTGGAATGTCGAGTTAATTATCAGCTCGCCTCTGTGAAAGTGCACGTAGTGAAAATACTTAAATAAAAAATTTAAAGTTGTTCTTTTTCCTCTCGTTTCAGGTACTGGGTCCATGTGTCACATCTGAATTGCGTTGTACTGATTCTCTAAGTACCAGCTCAGACCATCTCCTTGATGCACACTCACGGCATCATGGCCAGTACTCAGGAGCGCCTGAGCTTGTCTTCCTCTCCAACCTCAGTCGGCAAAGCTTTCTGTGAAGATAAAGACTTTGGTAGGTTACACGATGAACACGCACCTACTGGGAACCACCCGTCCCCCGAGCTCATCGAGGACGTGCGTGAGAAGGGCTTGCTGCAGGCAGACCTCATCGAGAACATGAGCAGCCCGGTCACTGCAGCCGTGCTGACCAGCATCAGCGAGGACTCTAGGGACCAATTTGAGAACAGCGTGCTGCAGCTGCGGGAGCAGGATGAGTCCGAAACACCCATTCCTCAGGGCAACAGGAACACCGTGGACGGAGAGAGCAACAGTGGAGCGGATGATGTTAAAGTCCAGTTCAACAGATCAGGCAGTGGGAGTGGTGGGTTTCTGGAGGGACTTTTTGGTTGCCTGAGGCCCGTGTGGAACATCATAGGCAAGGCATACTCCACTGACTACAAACTGCAACAGCAAGGTAAGTTGGGAAGGAAACCATTATTGCTTCTTGGGACAACCTGTGAAGATGAGGAAGGGATTTTTCCCAGCTTTCCATGTGACTGTTTTTGTCTCACGCAGCCCTATTATGGGTTTGCAAAGAACAATCCTGCAGCCTACAGCCAACAGCTGTCCTTTGTAGCAAAGGCAGCTCATGATGGGAGTCAAAACCAATTGCCTGTTCTGACCTGTGCCCTGGACTGTTGTGACAAGGTCTGAATCTGAACTGAGTATTTGCGTAAGTGAGGCTCAGAAAGAATCGTGTTGAACGCAGGGATTGTACCAGCTACTTCATTGCTGTGGTTTTTTCATGCCAGATGAAAACCACAGGCATAGGGATTTTCATCGTGCCGGATGATAAACATTGACGTAGGCATTTCTGCTCCTGCATGTGTATGTCAAGGCTGTCTCCAGCTCCCCACCAAATAGCAGCAGAGTTGCTTCTCTGTGGGCAAATTACATCAACTTTTATGTCTTTTTGTTCAGGAGTAATTTTACTCTTTAGAATATCATTCAGTACTTACCTTCCCAGAAATATGTCCTTTAATGTTTGTACCTTTTTCATTTAGATGTATAAATGTATAAGTGTGTGCGTGTGAATATAGATATGTAGATTAAAAAAATATGTGGTTTGGGAATAAGTAATGTCCCAGTCAGTCGCGTACGTATATCTTTAGGGGCTACTGAAAGCTAAAGAGCAGAGTATGCTCTGCCTTTGGTGTCTGATTTCTCCCCTAGCATGGGGGGAGGGAAGTGGCAGATGGGAAAAGAACAGGCTGTCATTAGAATTAAGAGGCTGAAATGGTTGAGGCTTATTGAAAATGGGAACAGCCTGGCCAGCGTACTGTAACGGGGGGCAGAAGTCTCCTGTGTTGCTGTGATGCTGACTCAGTATTAATCAATTGGTTTTCTGGCATAGACAAATGGTAAGATTGTGGTCAGGAAACCCATCCGAGTGGTTGATGTCTAAACCCCAGGGTTGGGCTGAGGAACAGTTCCTACTAGGAGGGAGCAGAGTCATTAAATGACGCTTTGGGTGAATCTGCCTTGAAATAAACTTACTCCTCCTTCGTAGAGTCGATCTTTTCCAGCTCGTGGCTGTGAGCGGGGAAACGCAGCCCCGCATTGCAGAACGGCAGGTCTGCAGACCCGTGCCCTCAGCGAGAGTTTACTGGAGTTTGAAATCCTTTGGCAAAGTTGGTTCTGAGTTTTGCCTGCGCATTGTGGACTCAGTATGTCCCATGTGGTTGGGTCTATAAATAAAAAAAAAACCTGAAAAAAAAAACTGACTGAAAATTCCGTGGGGAATTAACACCGTTGGGGTGATTGCACAATACGTGGAGTCAGACGTGGGGAGTTTTGGAAGAGCCTGTGTCTGGCAGGGGAGGAGAAAGAGCTGCAGAGCGGTCGGGTAACGCTGGGAGGAGGTGTGGTGTCAGTATGGCTGTGTTACAGGCGCTCGGGGTTTTCAAATGAAGCTGAAACTTTCCAAGGAACGGACATGGGTGCAGTTACATCGGCTGCTTCCAGCAATTCTGTGACTACCCCACACAAGCGGGATCTCACCAGCTCAGACTTGTCTTGTCACCGGGAGCTGCTGAGCCATCCCGTGCTTGCATGTGCTTAGAAGCTGGGACGGGAGCTTCAGGAAAGCTCCCTGTGAGGCAGAGAGATCTCATTTCCCGTAGAATTGGGGCAGCAGATGCGTTGGAGATCACAGTTTAGCATGTGCTTTGATGGCCCACAGGGGACACTTTCTTTTGTATGAAAGTCACTAATAAAAAAGATGGAAGCGCTAACTAATGAAAAGGAGCAGCTGAGGGCGTTTGGGGGGTGCACGCAGAGCTCTTCTTCGTATGCACAGAAGTATCTTGCTGTTCTGTGTCAGGAGCACGTTCGGAGCTGTAGATTCACGGGCGCTTTGCAGTTGGCCATTGGCATTAGGCCCTTCCTCAAAGGGCGATTTTGCAAAGGCTACAGATGTAGTAAGGCTGAAGATTAATTGGGATCTGCTGTGTGGCCTGGGTGGTTTAGCTGCATCTTCAATGTCACAAATTAGAGTAAAGAGAAGATACTTTTTTTTTTTTTAGAATTTTTTTTTTTTCCTCGAGCCTATCGGTTGGACAGATCTCTGATGGTAGCAGTACTCTTTAATTATCCAAGGATAAACCTTTCAAAACTTGCTTCTATGCTAAAGCTTGAGATTTTTGTCAGAATATTCATGTTCTGTTTTCTGGATGATCTCATTCTTGCTTCTTGCCACCAGAAAATCTTCTTTGTGTGTGTTTCATCAGCTACATAGAAGCCGGCAGTTTAGTAACTGATGTATGTGATTGCTTTTATTTTTGCCGTCTTTTAGCAGGAGCCCAGAGGATGCAGGGTTTGTGTTTGTGCAGGTGTTAGGCATGTGGAGAAGACAGGCTGAGGAAATGTCTCTGGCCCTTCCAGCAGTAGAGAGAGGCTTGTGGCGGCCTTTCATTCCCCTGGGAGCTGATTTACACCTTTGGGCTGGTGCCATAGGTCTGTGCAGGTGATTTTTTTCCCCTCTTCATGAAGCAGCTATTTTAAGCCCGATCCAGGAGCAGACCTTTGTGTTGGGCTGAATCAACAGCCAGGGTAGGAGGCCTGTTTGGACCTGCAGCCACGGGGGGAATTCATGTTGCCTGCAGATGCTTCCTGGTACTTTTTGCTGCTCATCAGCATCCCTGTTTGCCCACTTTGGATCTCCTGCAGGCCTAAACGCTAGGACTTGGTGGTGGTGGTGTGGTTGCAAGTAGTAAAATATAAATAGGTTTCATGCCCGTTGGAAATGTCATACTTGAGTCCATATTCATAGAATCATAGAATGGTTAGAGTTGGAAGGGACCTTAAAGATCATCAAGTACCACCCCCCTTCCCCGGGCAGGGACACCTCCCACCAGACCAGGTTGCTCAAAGACCCATCCAGCCTGGCTTTGAACCCCTCCAGGGATGGGGCAGCCACAGCTTCTCTGGGCAACCTGGGCCAGGGTCTCACCACCCTCACAGCAAAGAATTTCTTTCTAGTATCTAATCTAAATCTCCCCTCTTTCAGTCTAAAACGTTGCACTCCCTGATCAAGAGTCCCTCCCCGTCTCTCCTGTAGACCCCTTCAGGTACTGTGAGGCTGTTATAAGGTCTCCCTGGAGCCTTCTCTTCTCCAGGCTGAACAACCCCAGCTCTCTCAGCCTGTCTTCACAGGGGAGGTGCTCCATCCCTGTGATCATTTTTGTGGCCCTCCGCTGGACCCATTCCAACAGGTCCATGTCCTTCCTGTGTTGAGGACTCCAAAGCTGGACACAGTATTCCAGGTGGGGTCTCACCAGAGCAGAGTAGAGGGGTAGAATCACCTCCCTGGACCTGCTGGCCATGCTTCTTTTGATACAGCCCAGGATATGGTTGGCTTTCCATATTGCCTCCATATCGCCCGTGAAGGCTTGGCTCGGGACTTGGTGAATGGGGGGGAAAATAAGAATAACTTCTACATGATTCCACGTTATCTTTTTGTTCAAATTACTCCTTGAGTTTCCTTCTCGGCATCTGAGATGGTCGTCAAGAGGAGAACATTTCTGTGCTTCCTTGAGGACCCATGCTGGGCAGAGCTTTGGTCAGCAGGGTGGTCTCTTGGTTGATTAAGCAGTGCCAATTGCTGCTGTTAATTGCTCTGCCTGCTTGGTGAGTACTCATTCCTTCAGGGAGTCTTTTCTTTTCTATTGTTCAGTGGCTGCAAGTCGATTATCTGAGGTTTAAGTGTTTTGGGTTTGACCCATAAAATCACTTCGGACTGTTTTTCCACTTGTTTACCCCGATTTCTAAAGGCTGCTGGTGAGTGCTTGCAGGGAGATACACTTAGTTCTTTAATTTGTATCTACCAGTTATTTAATTTGGATTGTTAGGACTCTTAACACTTTATAGTAAGACTCGTTTGTGTTTTCTACAGACTCATTAGGCTTCTGAGCCATTGCCTTTGGATTAAGAATCTGTCTTCAGGAGTTGCTTTCACCTTCCCTTTCACAAGTTATGCGTTTACCGTCATCGTGTGCATTTTTGTGTAAACCTGAAGAGCAAGGTGCTTTGTGAAGGGTGCTCGTGTTCCTGGGTTTTTTCTACACCAGAGTTTCTCCTTGTCCTGATGCCAATGCTGGCGAGCGGCCAGCGCTGGCAAACGGCACAAATTTCCTTCAGATAGATTGGCTCAATGGCTCAGGCTGCTCCTGCGTTTCTTCCCCATGAGAAACAGATTCCCATCATTCTACTCAAATGGTTCTTAATCACCTTAGAAACCCAAGCTCTTGCGTAATTCTTGCTGCTGTTACACTTTAATTTATTTAGGGGCAGTATCCCTCCGGGTTTCTTTAGGCCCAGAAGAGTCTGGAACAAAAACTGGTCCATCCTGGTAGGAGAGACTCTCACCTCTCTTCTGCTGGAGGAGGGGGGGAGTTCTAGGAGAGCTGTAGCAAGCCCTGAAGTCTGGGCGATCTCAAAGGCTGTTTAGCCAAGAAATATTAATGAACCTCTTGAACAAGGCTGGCAGTACAGTCGGGTCTTGATTAGTGTGTCCAGACGTGTCTCCTTGCCACCCTGATGATCATCTTCCTCAGGGGTCAGTACTGGGACCAGTGCTGTTCAACATCTTTGTCCAACATCAACATCCATGTCCAGAGACATGGACAGTGGGATAGAATGCACCCTCAGCAAGTTTGCCAACAACACCAAGCTCGGTGGCTTGGTCGACACGCTGGAGGGAAGGGATGCCATCCAGAGGGACCTGGACAGGCTGGAGAGGTGGGCTCGTGCAAAGCTCATGAAGTTCAACCAGGCCAAGTGCAGGGTCCTGCACTGGGACGTGGCAATCCCAGGCACAAATACAGGTTGGGCAGAGAATGGCTGGAGAGCAGCCCTGAGGAGAAGGACTTGGGGGTGTTGGTGGATGAGAAGCTCAACATGAGCCGGCAATGTGCACTGGCAGCCCAGAAAGCCAACCCCATCCTGGGCTGCATCAAGAGAAGCGTGGCCAGCAGGTCACAGGAGGTGATTCTACCCCTCTACTCTGCGCTCATGAGATCCCACCTGGAATACTGTGTCCAGCTTTGGAGTCCTCAGCACAGGAAGGACATGGACCTGTTGGAACGGGTCCAGCGGAGGGCCACAAAGATGATCAGAGGGCTGGAGCACCTCCCCTATGAAGACAGGCTGAGAGAGCTGGGGTTGTTCAGCCTGGACAAGAGAAGGCTCCGGGGAGACCTCATAGCAGCCTTCCAATATCTGAAGGGAGCCTCCAGGAGAGCCGGAGAGGGACTCTTTGTCAGGAAGTGTAGTGACAGGACAAGGGGTAATGGTTTTAAATTGGAAGAGGGGAGATTTAGATTAGATATTAGGAGGAAATTCTTTCCTCTAAGGGTGGTGAGACACTGGAACAGGTTGCCCAGAGAAGCTGTGGCTGCCCCATCCCTGGAGGTGTTCAAGGCCAGGCTGGATGGGGCTTTGAGCAAACTGGTCTGGTGGGAGGTGTCCCTGCCCATGGCAGGGGGGTTGGAACTCGATGATCTTTAAGGTCCCTTCCAACTCTAACCATTCTATGATTCTACGATCTTGAGGTGTTACTCTTCTGGCCAGGCTCTTTGACATAACTAGGGTTAGTCATCACAGCCACGCACCCAAGTTCTTGCAGCTGGTTTATTCAAGTCCTTCTCTGTTTCCCGCTGTTGGTTGAGATGACAGAGCTCTCAGCATCGCCTCTCACATGCCGTGTTTCTCATCATACCTGCTGTGTGGATGTGCCGTAGCTGGGACAGCCCTAATTCACCGTTCTTTGCCTCAAGGTGCTGTGTGCTGTTCAGGATGGGTCTGTACAGGAGCGGGAGAGCTTCGTAACCTGCTCTCCGGGTGATGTGCGTGGTCCCACCTTTCAGCTGCGTTCAGCTGGTGGTGAGTCCTCTCTTCTCCAGACCAGCCCATTGCCCTCTGCAGAACTGTAAGGCTGACTTGGTGATACTGACCCTTCTCAGGCTGTTGTCCTTGAGGGTGGTCCCAGGGAGCCATAGGGACCACATACAGAGTGATTTAGGTGGATTTTTTAATTCGGTGGGTTTGGGCTGGAGTAGAAAATGCAAGTTTGCACCACTAACACTAACAAACCCAGGTTTCTGATTGAATGGAATCCAGTGCTTTTCTCCACCAGCATCACGTTCTTTGGGAAGCTTTTCAGTGCTTGGTACGTTCTGGGAGCCAAATGAACTGCTGGTGCTGGTGGTCTTAATGTAATAACATGCTCCTGTAGAGTGAAAGAGGGTTTTTTTTTATTTTATTTTTGTCTTACTGTTGCATATGGGAAAGGATATCTCTTTCCAAATAAACACGAGGTGATGACTTTGCAGGAGAAAGCGCATAAACTTTTGCTTACTTTGTTCACAGTCTCTCTCTGCCTTTGCCGTTGCGGAGGTTAATAGGTAATATTAAGAGCAAATTAGGGCTCCTTGGTGATAACAATGTAGTTACCCAGTACTGCTCACAAACTTCGGGTGCTTCGGGGAGAGAAATGACAAGGTTACATGCCACGTGCGGGAAAGGCAGTCTTCTCGCATGTAAAGACACAGCTATTTCAGTACAATGGAATAGTTCCAGTGTCACCCACGTAAAAATACCGTTCGTCAACAAACACGAAAATCAACTGTATTTGCCACCTTCTTTCAGAAGCGATGCATTTGCAAATTAAATAGAAATACGCATCTTCTCGATTTATTTATGAATTTCCTTATTTTCTTTCATTTTCCTTATTTAAAGAACTGCCTTTAAATGTTGAAACGTCTAAAGAGTTAAATACCAATTACAAGTATTGTGCCAAAAAAATTACTCAACTTGTTGGGTGAAGAAGAACGCTTATTATTTTAAAATATTTGAGTGTGGTGTGGTCAAGATGGTGGTAACAGCACGTTTCATGCCTCAGTTTCTCTCGGGTTCTTACATGGACAGGCATTTCTTGTTTCAGTATCACAGAATCTTCTTGGTTGGAAGGGACCATTGAGATCAAGTCCAACCAACAAAAGAAAAAAAAACAAACAAACAAAAAAAAACTACCAAAAAACACACAACACCAAAATCAAACCAAAACAAACACCCACAACCACACCCACCCACAAACAGACGCAACCCAACAATCTCGGGCACCAGAGCATGCCCTGAAGTGCCATGTCTACACGTTTCTTAAATACTTCCAGGGATGGTGACTCCACCACCTCCCTGGGCAGGCTGTTCCAGTGCCTGACCACCCCCTCAGTAAAGTAATTCTTCCTAATATCTAATCTAAACCTCCCCTGCCACAAGTTCAGACCATTTCCTCTGGTCCTGTCATTATTCCCTTGGGAGAAGAGGCCAACACCCACCTCTCTACACCCTCCTTTCAGGGAGTTGTAGAGGGCAATGAGGTCCCCCCTCAGCCTCCTCTTCTCCAAACTAAACATGCCCAGTTCCCTCAGCCTCTCCTCATATGACTTGTTCTCCAGACCCCTCACCAGCTTGGTGGCTCTCCTCTGGACAAAGGACACATTTGCTGGTGGGCAGTATCACCTTCACAGTGTCGTGGCATCCTTGACAATTGAGGGTTGGGATTGGCATCGGTCCAGAGACACTTTTGGGTATAGAAGTTTCCTTTGAGTGGTGACAGTATCTAAAATAAACTCTTTTGCCTAATCTCGGTGGCAGCGCCGGGGACACCCCGATGGCTGGGAGACTGGATGAAACAAGAAGACGCATCTTTGTAGTGATCTGAAAAGGCAACCTGTACAGACGTGATGTCCTTGTATTGCAGGAATCAGTGGGTTACTTGTTGGTTTTGCTGCTAAATAATTTATTCTCTAAACTTACACATTTATTGAGTTGCAGTAAATAAATTATTGCCTGCCTTTTATCTCGCTGTTTGTGGGATGTTAAGGTAATTTCAAGGTGACTCGCAGACAACAAGCCTTTCTGTTCTGATGGGTACAGCTGTCTTGAAGTGGTTTATACCGTGCTGCTGGACCGTTCTGGCAGTGTCCCTGCAAGATGCGTGTGGGTGCCTAAGAGGGGGAATCCCTTAAGTTTTTTTTTGCCTGTTTGACACTGATATACTCAACATCAGTGTGGGAAAGACCTGCTTCTGTGACTGGTGCTGGTGGTTAATGTGCTCTGTGTTGGGTAACTAGGTGGTTGCCGGTTGCCTTTTTACAACCTGCCACCTCTGACTTTCCCTTTTATTTCTTCTTTTTTTGCCCTGTTTCAGGGTGTAAAAAAAACCCCTCAGTTGTTTTGGGTTTTTTTTTTGTCAGTTGTCAATGTTAAATGTTTTTTTTCCTCATCTATGCTTTTCAATGGAATCATGTACTTTCTAAGAGATACCATCATCATTCAGTTTTGGAGTACAGGACCAGCTCCCTAAATTGCCAATCCAGTGTCCCTGGTGTGTTAAATTGCTGCCTGCCAGGTCGAAGTGGCTCACCGGAGTGGTTAGTGGTGGTGAGCTCTGTTGGAAAAGCAGCTGGGAATGGGAAAGAACAGGCTGGAGGCAACTGTGGTGAGGGAGAGGAGCTGGGTGAAGGGGAAGCTGAGACTGAGCCTGTACTGGGAGTAGATGCCATCTACCACCCCAGGAAAAATCCACCTCGAGATGCGTCCTGGTGTGATCTTGCAGCAGAACATTTTTGTGGGCTCGATCTTTTCATGTTGTTCCCTTTGCTTGCCTGTGCCTAGATACCTGGGAGGTCCCGTTCGAGGAGATCTCGGAGCTGCAGTGGCTGGGCAGCGGCGCGCAGGGAGCCGTCTTCCTCGGCAAATTCCGGGCGGAGGAGGTGGCCATCAAGAAAGTGAGAGATCAGAACGAAACAGATATCAAGCACTTGCGGAAGCTCAAACATCCGAACATCATTGCGTTCAAGTAGGTTGTGAAACTTGTTAGAAACATACCTTTGTTCAGGGAAGAGCCATCCGCGTGTGTGTCCTGGCCAAATTTTTAAAGGCCAGGACAAAATGGGTGGTGATCCTTCCTCTCAAGTTGTCGCACATTCATGTGAAAACCAAGCTATGGATGCCATTCCCACCCAATGCTGCACTTTACACGCAGGCTCACAAAATGCCCGTGGTGAACCCTGCAAATCTGCAGGCGTGGAAGTTGAAGGAAACCCACCCCGGTCATCGGTGAGGTTCCTCCTGTGCAAAGCGGGCAGGAAACATTCCCCTCCTGTTCATTAAGGCGTTATTAGCAGAGGCTGGCCCGGGCTAATCTCCCACCCCTCCATTGCCACCTTTGAGAGCTGCTCTGGGACTTTGACTCTCCTGATCCTCACTAGCTGGGTGTTTTCTTTGACAGGGGAGTTTGCACTCAAGCCCCGTGCTACTGTATTATCATGGAGTACTGCGCACACGGGCAGCTCTACGAAGTCCTGCGAGCAGGGCGGAAAGTCACCCCTCGGCTGCTTGTGGACTGGTCCACGGGGATTGCAAGTGGGATGAATTATCTGCACCTTCACAAAATCATCCATCGAGACCTCAAGTCACCAAAGTGAGTCTCTAGCTAATTAAATATCCTCCAGTTGTGGTTGTCTTTTCGTTTTCTTGAGGAATAGTTTAAAGCTAGGTCAAAATCCCTTTTTTTTTTTTTTTTTTTTCTACTTTGACTCAAAACTAATGAGAGTGAAGCTAATGCAACTTGTTGGCAGTCCCTTGCTATACTCCAATGTAAGGAGACTGGAAATTCTTCCAGTGTCTTACATGATAAATAACAATCAGGAAATATTTCTAAAGATTTGATGATGCCTGGTCCTTTTTGAAAGTGGGATATTCTGTTGCCTTCTGCTTTTTCATTTTTCCTTCTTGCTTGTTCTTTTGTTATTCCCCTAGTTTTCTGGAATGCATCTTTCTCATTTCTCTGCTGCTTTCTGACTAAAACTATCTGGCTGTTTATATTCTTATTCCCTAGATGTTTATCACTACTTTAGCCTGTGACGTGCCTGTGACAGTGCATTAAGACGATACTTTTGGATGGTTTACAGCACAGTTTAAAGTACAGCTCTATTAAAATTTTGAAACATCCCCAGATATAGTGAATCTTTAAGTGACTTGTGAATTTGAAAAAGTGAGTGCTTTCGTTGGTGAAAATGCATAATCTTTTTTCTTGTACTACAGTTGTGAACAGCACGGCCTCATCAACAGTTTGTGTTGATTAAGAAGGGATTTACTCTCAGTGGTTGTCGTGGTACAAGAAAAACTGCAAAATGCTGATTTCTTTTTCTTTCTTTCTTTCTTTCTTTTTTTTTTTTTTTTCTCTCCAGTGTTTTAGTTACACACACAGATGCAGTAAAAATTTCAGATTTTGGTACATCTAAAGAACTCAGTGATAAAAGTACCAAAATGTCTTTTGCGGGAACTGTGGCTTGGATGGCCCCAGAGGTGATACGCAATGAGCCTGTCTCTGAAAAGGTGGATATCTGGTGAGTAGTACTAATGGTTAAATATCTTCACCTTCTCTTTTAGCCACTTGGTTTCCCAGCACTTTACGTATTCAGACCTCTTTTCTCATTCTAGGCGTGGGGCTAGTTTGCTCTGTGGTGGACTATTCCTTTCTCCGTCTGCCTAGTGCCCTGAATTTGTTATGAACCATGGGCTGTAATGGAAAGAGAAATGACACGTGTGTAAAAGCTGTGTGTTGTGATCTTCAGATCTCACGAGACTCGATGCAGACTGTGTCTTGCAGTACGCAAATGCGGTGGTTCTTCCCTGTGTCATTATTTAGGCCAGGGCTTTCTTCCTCTCCTGGTCCTCAGGGCCCCTCTCAGGAAGTTCTGCAGCCAGGGTATTTTCCAGTTGCTTTCTGCGCTCTTCAGGGCCTTGCTTGAGCTATAGGGAGGTCTCTGCTCTGCTGGATTGAAGGGTCCGACCAGCCTTTGCTTTCTACTTACTGGGCTTGGCTGTTGTATGTACAGCCGCGGGATTATAGTCCAGTGAATTTAACCCCAGATCCAAGAGGGAGGAAACCAGGATACATCCTAAGCGTTTTTAACACCTATTTCCGTCTCATGTGAAATGTACTGTGTGTCCAAAGGAACACAAGGAAGAGGACTCAGCCTTGGAGCTCCTTTGGGATGCCTCTCCACAGGTTTCAGGGTCTTCAAGGGAACCGTACCTCTCTTTCTGCCTCGTTATTTCTGCATACTAAATGTCAGGAGCCAGGACAAATGCCCTTCTCCCTGCTCTACAGCCAGGATGAATTTTTCTTTGTGTGGTTTTTCAGCTTCAAATGCTGTCACCTCCCTTCCTCAGCGTGAAGCTGGAGGTCCAAGCTGCGGGTGGTCAGTGGTGCGAGTGGAGTCAGACAGCAGCCTGCTGCTCCCGCTTTAGCTCCGAGCTGGGTCATGACTTTAAGGGAAGATTTCCTGTAGAGAAAGCGAAAGTCTCGTATCGTGCAGTCTACAGCTGCTCTTGTGCCTGCAGTGTTTTGTGTGTTTATTTTGTGTGGATGTAGCAGACTGTAGCGTAGCCAGCTCTTCTGGGAGAAACTCTTGCATTGTTTTGGAAGGAAAATGCTCTTGCCATTTGTCTTCTGAGCTCCTCCCTTTGAATCACGGGTTCATGAGAAGGGACGGTGCTGGATTTTCACCCTCAGCTTTCTCTCCTGTAGAGTGGCTTAGGTTCAGGAATATTGTGCGGAGCATCATCTCCAATAAAAACCAGCTGCCAGCTCTGTTGAGGACTGTGGGCGCTCCTTTACTCCTTTCCTCAGGGACAAGAGGTGGTGCTCTGTGGTGCGAACCTGGAGATGTCTTTGGTGCATGTTCCTCTTCAGTCCACTGCAGCGGTGATTGCTCAAACTCCTCCTCGACATCCATTCCTCCCCCAAGATGAGTAAAAGCTGTGTTCATGAGTGCTGACAACAAATGAGAGCAGTTCCTAAGCAGCTTATGTGTCTGCGCTCTCTCATCTTTAACAGCATGCTAAAAAAAATAATCTATAATCTTATCAGGAGTCTTGAAAATCCTTTGTCAGTTCTTAATCATAACAAAGCTGAAACCAGATGGGATTTCCTGGTAGTTTGTCCAACCACCTGGATCCCTGCTTTCCTGCAGCCCACAGAAAAAAATTTCAAGAGAAAAAATATTCAAATGCTGCTTGGTTTTTCTTTTCTTTTTTTTTTTTCTCCTCCTCTCTCCCCCCCAATGATTTGAAGCCAGTGGGCTTTGAAAGTGCAACGTGTTTTTCACGTGAAGTTTTCTTTCCTGACTGATGGTTGCTCAGACCCAGGCAGTTTTTTGGCCCTTAGATGTTCTTCTGTACTTAATAAAAGCAACTTGATAATACCAGTACAAGCCAGAAAGACACTTCTCACTTTTCACCTGGGTTGACTGGCCAGGAGGCTTGGCGGGGTTGGTGTCCCACCGATGGACGGGGCCTGCGAGTAAGGTGATACGTCTGGGTTTGAAATTGAGATGGTTGTACCTCTGCCCGGTTGTTAGTGTGCTGTAAGTGGTGTTGGTTCTCAGAGCAGTTTGTTTACCTCTGTATTGACTGGTGCGTTATTTCTTTGGGGTTTTATTGGGGGAAGATTGTAAATAGAACAAGTAACTGTTCGCTGTTAACAGTTAAGGTTTTGGTCCTTACCGATCATTTCACTAAGGAAGGAGAAGCAAAGTGAGTTTTCTCACCTGTATCTTTCAGTTCTTGTAATCACAGAATGATATGGGGTTGGAAGGGACCTCTGGAGATCATCTAGTCCAACCCCCTGCCAGAGCAGGTCCACCCAGAGCAGGTCCCACAGGAACGTGTCCAGGCGGGGTTTGAATGTCTCCAGAGAAGGAGACTCCACCACCTCTCTGGGCAGCCTCTTCCAGGGGCTCTGCCACGCTCAAAGTGAAGAAGTTCCTCCTCATGTTTAGATGGAACTTCCCATGTTCCAGTTTGTGCCCGTTTCCTCTTGTCCTGTCCCTGGGCACCACTGAAAAAAGACTGGCCCCATCCTCCTGACACCCCCCCTTTAAGTATTTATAGGTGTTGGTCAGTTCCCCCTTCAGTCTTCTCTTCTCCAAGAAGTAATAGGAGTGTCTTTTCCAGGCGAAAAATTCTCTTAATTTTTTTCTTTCCTTTGCCTTCCTTTCTTCAGCACAAAGGAAATACCAGATGAGACTGCATGTGCTTTTGATACTGACACTGATGCCTGTTGCATTTGTTTCTTTGTTTCTGTGTTGCAGTAGCTGTAGAGATGAGTCTCAAACCGCTGACACCCTTACCTGGGAGTACATGCAACAGCAGAGGGAGCTTTGGGCTAGAGAAAAAAAGTATTAAATGAAATGTAAAAAAAAGCTCCCAAAACACAGTCTTTCACAGAATCACAGAATATTTTTGGTTGGATGGGACCTTTGAGATCATTGAGTCCAACCAACAAAAGAAAAAAAACCAAACAAACAAACAAAAAAACCAAAAACCCACCCACCAAAACCAAAAAAAAAAAACACCAAAAAATCCCAGAACACCAAACACCAAAACCAAACCAAAACAAACAACCACACCCCACCCCACCCACAAACAGACACAACCCAACAATCTCGGCCACTAGAGTGTGCCCTGAAGTGCCATGTCTACACGTTTCTTAAATACCTCCAGGGATGGCGACTCCACCACCTCCCTGGGCAGGCTGTTCCAGGGCCTGACCACCCTCTCAGTAAAGTAATTCTTCCTAATATCTAATCTAGACCTCCCCTGCCACAACTTCAGACCATTTCCTCTGGTCCTGTCATTATTCCCTTGGGAGAAGAGGCCAACACCCACCTCTCTACACCCTCCTTTCAGGTAGTTGTAGAGGGCAATGAGGTCCCCCCTCAGCCTCCTCTTCTCCAAACTAAACATGCCCAGTTCCCTCAGCCTCTCCTCATATGACTTGTTCTCCAGACCCCTCACCAGCTTGGTGGCTTTCCTCTGGACACGCTCCAGCAGCTCAATGTCCTTCCTGTAGTGAGGGGTCCAGAACTGAACACAGCACTCGAGGTGAGGCCTCACCAGTCCCCAGTACGGAGGCACCATCATTGCCCTACTCCTGCTGGCCACGCTATTCCTGATACAGGCCAGGATGCCATTGGCGTTCTTGGCCACCTGGGCACACTGCTGGCTCATGTTCAGCCGGCTGTCCACCAATACCCCCAGGTCCTTTTCTGCTGGGCAGCTTTCCAGCCACTCTTCCCCAAGCCTGTAGCGTTGCCTGGGATTGTTGTGACCAAAATGCAGGACCCAGCACTTGGCCTTATTAAACCTCATCGCATTGGCCTTGGCCCATTGATCCAACCTGTCCAGGTCCCTCTGTAGAGCCTGCCGACCCTCAAGCAGATCAACACTCCCACCTAGTTTGGTGTCATCTGCAAACTTACTGAGGGTGCACTCAATCCCCATATCCAGATCATCAGTAAAGATATTAAACAAGACTGGCCCCAAAACTGAGCCCTGAGGGACACCACTGGTGACTGGCCACCAACTGGATTTCACCCCATTAATCACAACTCTCTGGGCACGCCATCCAGCCAGTTTTTTACCCAGTGAAGAGTACACTTGTCTATGCCATGATTCGCCAGCTTCTCCAGGAGAATGCTGTGGGGGACGGTGTCAAAGGCCTTACCAAAGTCCAGGTAGACAACGTCCACAGCCTTCTCCGCATCGAGAAGGCGGGTCACATGGTCATAGAAAGAGATCAAGTTGGTTAATCAGGACCTCCCTTTCATAAACCTCCCTTTGTTCTGTTGTGTCCAAGACTTACCAGTTCTGTCTGTCCTGTGGACTTTTTATTGTTGTTGTTGGTAAGAACAGATCATTTACTGTCTCAGGAAAGCTATCTTTCCTCTTCATTTAACAGGAGTAAGATTACATCTGTACAAAAAAACTTCTAACGTGTTTTCAGGATTTTTAAAATGTCACAAAGAGACAGCAAAGGGTGGGTGAAAACCAGCGTGGCCTGGTGTTGAGCCCAGTGCTGGGGCAGAGGAGGAAGAGCTACCTCATGTACGAAATAGCTATTATTGGTTAAAAACTACTACATAAACACTCCTGCACCTACTTGCAATTTCAGATCAGACATACCTGACTAAAACAGTGATTTATTTTTATTTTTTTTCCCAAGCTTCAGATGTTTCTGTTAAATTGAATTCACACAGAAGTTTTTCTCCTGGTTTATTTCTTCATCAGGTCATTTGGGGTAGTTTTGTGGGAGCTGCTTACGGGAGAGATTCCCTACAAGGATGTGGACTCTTCGGCCATTATTTGGGGAGTGGGCAGTAACAGCCTGCACCTTCCTGTCCCTTCCACGTGCCCAGATGGCTTCAAAATCCTCATGAAGCAGACCTGGTAAGAGCCTGAACCCCTCACAGACCTAGGGCTGGCTCCCAGCTCTTCCCAGATGCCCAGTGAAACTGGTGAAACCAGAGTCAGGGTGGGAGTGTTGAGCCCAGAGCAGAGAGCTCTGAAATACTCTCACACTTGTCAAGAGAGAAATAAGTTTTATCATTTTGGATTCTGCTTCCTTGTGGCGGGAGGCCCGAGCCCCAGGAGGACATTTGGAGCTTAGAAGAAGTAGGAAGAGACCTGTCTGGTTTGCTGGGTGGACTGGGCAGGAGGGGAGCAGACAGCCTGTTGGGATGGGCCAGTGAAGGGGAAGGAGTTGAACAGGAGAGAAGTGGGGAAGTAGAGCTTGATGGGAGCCCCAACAGAGTGACAGTTACCCATGAATTGCCTGTCCAGCGTAAATCAGGAGCGGGCAGCATGAAGGTCATCTTCAGCAGCCTTCACAGAGGTGATAAAAGGTAGGGAAGAGGAAAGGAACTGGAAAGAAAGTAGGGGTAGTATGTCTTGAGGCTGGCTCCAGAGTGAAAGGAAATGATTTTTCACTCTGAAACCCCCTTGTGACTGGCTTTTGAACTGGACAAAGAGAAATTCGAGCTTTTTGTATGAAACCAAGATTTTACAGACGTAGAGATGGAAAATGCTTTCAGTTTCCTCCACATGCCAGATTAGAATCGAAATTCTTTGTCTTGGTTATGGATTAATGCTTTGTCTTCGTAATACTGACACAGAGTCTAAGTGCTCTTCCAGCATTTTCCTGCTCTGTGAGTTTTCCCAACCATCCTCCTGATGGCACACAGGGAAAATCAGGCCAGAGCATCTGGGGATCTTTTCAAGTGGGTGTTGACCCCCCCTCCCCTCAGCTGCGGCAGGTCGTGCTGGGGCAGTATCTGTGCTGAGATGTGCTCTGTTGTGCTGTGCTCCTTCCCAAGGCTGGAAAAGGCAGGACACAGTTTGTGCAGCTCTGAACACCCCGTACATACACTTGTATCCCCACCTAGTGGAAGTAGGTGGTTTGTTCTAGGGGAGAGGTGGCTGGAGAAGCTGCTTCTTGTCCTGAACGCTCATCCGTGCAGCCAGTCTGGTGGGTTCAGGTCCGGAGCTCGAGTGACGGTCACTTTTCTCAAAGATACAAATGTTTTTGTACATGAATCACAGAATCATAGAATCTTCATGGTTGGAAGGGACTTTTGACATCATCGAGTGCAACCAAGACTGAATACAAAACAATTCTAGCACAATAAACTCATATTCAGCAAAAGAGAAAACCTCCTTTGCTCTAAGCTGTGGGCTACGCAATTCGGAGAATGTGTTTCCAGTGAGAAACCCTTCCAGAAGGGTAGGAGAAGCCAGCAATGTTAACCTCATCTCATGCTTGGGTATTTGTCTATTTTTCTCCAGGCAGAGCAAGCCCCGGAATCGTCCCTCCTTCCGGCAGACACTGATGCACCTGGATATCGCGTCTGCTGATGTGCTGGCTACTCCTCAGGAAACCTATTTCAAATCACAGGTAACCAGAGAATGGCTGTAGCCCACGAGTGCTGGAGGTGGCTCCAAGGATACGCGTGTATAAGCTGTTAGAGGGCAGTGAAAGGGACTCTGAGACTTTCAGGGAAGATCTAAAAGTATCTTCTTAGAGATTCCTCCGAGTTGTACCCAGAGAGCTGTTGTCTGCTGCCAAGGAGGGAATGAGAATGAAGCCTTGCCTCCAGTGTAGAGGTTCTATAGAGCGTTGGGGCGTACGTGAGGAAGTGGGTGTGTTTATCAAAGCTGCGAGAACCGGGGCTTCAAGGGGCAGATAGAGTTAGTATCACCCTAGTGGCAGTCATCATTGTCATGAATATACATTTCCAAATCATAAGCCTTTCTGTTTACTTTGAACGCCAAAAGGGAAGAAAACGTTGTCTTAAGACGAAAAGAGCTTTAGGAATTTTTAAAAATATTTTTTTAGAAAATGCAGCTACGTTTTGTGCTCTAATTGGAGCACAGAATTGGAAATACCATTTGAAAGTATGCTGAAATGCTGAAAGTAACCATGCTGCAATGTTGTTACCCAAAATAATTCAGTGAACAGAAACATACATTCAACCCAAACCTCTAATTTTCTGCAGACACCACGAATGTTGCCCAAGAGTTTTTCTTTGGTGCAACCAGGGATCCCAATCCTTTGTAAATACCTGAAAGTAAATTGCTTCCCTAGGCTGAATGGAGAGAAGAAGTGAAGAAACATTTTGAGAAAATTAAAAGTGAAGGAACTTGCATCCATCGGCTAGATGAAGAATTGATTCGTCGTCGAAGAGAAGAGCTGAGGTCTGTTGACAAGTCTTTTATGTTTATTGCTCACTTTTCCCATCCAGCCTTCTCTTCTCCACCTGAATGAGCCCAGCTCCCTCAGCTTCTCTTCACAGGGCACGTGCTCCAGCCTCTGGCTGGTTTCATGCTCCTCTTGTACTGAGGACCCCAAAACAGGACTCAATATTCCTGGTGGCACAAATTTGGGCACCCTAAATTCCTTGTGAGTCCAGGAACTAAATTTCCCACGGCCTAGGCCTTGAGCACTGCTTGGCTGAGGGAGAGCTATAGAGAAACAGTGGAAACGGTCCCTGTGGTGGTCTGAACACTCCGCTCCAGGAAAGAGGGGGGGAAAAGTGTTTACCAGGGAATATTTCTGCCTGAGTTTTGGTGTTTGTGACAACAGCACTGAAGCAGGTACATCCGTCTCAGCGGAAAATGCATCTCGCAGTTTGCTGTGAGCCTTCTCTGCCCTGATACTTTCTTTGGATTACTTATTTCCAGAGAAGTGAGCACACTGTCAGTCCACTGAAATTCATTTTGAACATTAGATCGACTTAAAAATGAAAGCAGAACGTTTGGGAAAGGAAAGTGTTATCTTCTGTGATACAAATATAGTTACGACAGAGAAACATAAACCAGCAAGTAGCAGTTCTGTGTCGAACCTGAGAAACCAAAGGGAGCCTTGTTCAGCCAGTTTGATGTAGCTGTTGGTCAGTGTTCCCTAGCCCCAGGGACCTTCTGGCGGTCACATCTTTCAGCTGTGGTTCTGTAAATGTAGCTGTAAGGGCATATTGCTTTTTATGAAATACAAACAGACGACTTCTTCCCCTGCTTCTTTAGAAGCTGATTTTAGCCCCTTCTCTGTGCAAACAGGATGATCAGGGCTCAGCCAAAGGGCTTGTGGCTGCGTGTGAGGCATTCGCAGCTTCTTTAGTGAGAAGCGTTGCCGCTCTTTCAAGACAGTTAAACGCTTTCTAAATCATATCATGATTCACTGCTGTATCAATCATCATTCGCTGTTAGCTCTCTCTGGGGTTAAGTGCAACACAGCTGGCAAAGTTGACTTTTAGAAGGCCTTTTCCTAAAGCACCTTTCCTTATTCTCCTCTCTTGGTCCATGGACACCGGATTGTGAAATAATAATGACTTTTCTGTTTTTCAGGCACGCGTTGGATATCCGTGAACACTATGAGAGGAAGCTGGAGCGAGCCAATAACTTATACATGGAGCTCAGCGCTATTATGCTGCAGCTGGAGGTCCGTGAGAAGGAGCTCATAAAGTATGTATCTCTGGGCGTAATGGCATGCCGTGCACGTGGCAATATGCATACAGGAGGGGAAAAAAACCCCCAGCGCTTCATTTCTAAACTGCAGAGTAGTACTTAAAGATTTAGCGTCCCCTGACAAAGTTCCAGGGGAAAGAAAGAGCTGGCAAGCAGAGAGAGGCCCCTTACGAGTAAATTACTGCGGACCACTTAGTGCACGTATCTTTACCCAGTGTTTACTGACTGGGAGAAAGGCACCTTTCCCATTTGGTGCTGGCATCCTTTGGCCCCTTTGTCAAGAGAAAAAACAGTGCCGTTTCTGGACTGTGCGCCAGGGCCCTGTTCCAACTGCCTGATCTCTGCAGAGAAAATTTAGATAATGACTGTGTCCTTTCCCAGAACAGCACGTTGTGTTGCACCCAGCCATAGCTGAGGAACAGGCACTCACTGTGCTCCCAGTGGAGCTGGGTTTCTGTCCAGCAGGAGCTGCAGTTGGATCTCGGAGGCAAAGGGCTGATCTCTTTGGGTTTTTTTTCTTCCCCTATGTTTCAGGAGGGAACAAGCAGTGGAAAAGAAATACCCTGGGACTTACAAACGCCACCCAGTCAGACCAATAATCCACCCCAATACAGTGGAGAAGCTGATGAAGAGGAAAGGGGTCTCACATAAACCAGGCAGCCAGACTAAACGGTAAGAAGTAACAACCCAGTTCTGTGCCAGGAACCAGTGGCAGACCCCCATGGGGATCAGCAGGCAGCTTATGTCCCTTGGAGTCTGTTGACAACACAGGACAGCCAAAGGGGTGTTCGCTCTTGGGTCTGGTCTGATCCTCAGAACCACAACTCTTTAATTATCTTAAGGTAAAAGGGATGAATTCTGCCACCCCTTCTACCTGGACGTCTCTCTGGAACCATATGCTCCGTATGATTTTTTTCACAGAAGATGGTTCTTCGACAGGAGGTATCCAATGTGTTGTCTCAAATTCCTCACTGTCCAAGCAGAGAGCAGTTGGGTTAATGGTTGGACTCGATGATCTTAAAGGTCCCTTCCAACCTAAATGATTCTATGATCCTTGACATGAATGGTAATCAGCAGGGTGAGGGGTTGTGGAAACCGGCCAGTCGTCAGGGAGGATGGATTAATTGTGGAGGAATTACATTGGGATTTGAGATTTGGGAATTTGTGCTGTCCTTTCAGCTATTGCTCTTCTGCATGACTTTCAGAAATTTTTTTTATTCTTCCCTTTTCTGGGATTTCTACGAGTTAGAGAGTCCTGATTAAGAGTGAATAACCACTTCTGAATTAATATCCACATATGCTTCTGAAATGAGCAGGCTGATAGCCATCAGCAGATTGGGACTGAGCATTGTATATGCACATAGTAAGAGACATGCCCTACCCCAAGGTCTTAGGAGGGAGCTATTTTGGGAGCAGAACGTCAAAATAGGAGCGGAAAAAGGAGAGCATGTGGCAGATATTGGAAAAAGCAGCGAGAAAGGAGTGGAGAGCATGATGGGCTGAGCGGAAAGGACATTGAGTGGAGAGAATCAAAGGGAACTAAATGCAGAAGTCAAACAGCTGAAGGGGAGGGAAGTCTGTAGATTTTAGAAAGCAGAGCGTGCTTATGGCTACAGCTGCCTCTTCATCCTGGCTCTGAGCCGATGTCACTTCTTAGTTTGTGGTTTAATGTGTAACTTCTGTCTCTCAGGCCAGATCTCCTGAAGTCAGAGGGCATACCCAGCACAGAAGCAGCATCCAATGGCTCACCAGTCTCAGGAAGTCCCAAAATGTCAACGCTGAGTGGCAAAAGCCGCTACCGCAGTAAGCCACGTCACCGCCGAGGGAACAGCAAAGGCAGCTACAACGATTTTGCAGGGATCTTGAAAAACCAGCCAGTGCAAGACGATGCACCCCCACCTCCACCTCATAATCATTCTCATCACCCCGGCCTCCCGCAGCAGCCTGGCCACAGCCACCCCCACGGCCATCACTCACGGCTTCATGCCCACGGACAAGATATCGCCAACTGCGCCAACAACTTAAGGTACTTTGGGCCTGCAGCAGCGCTGCGGAGCCCTCTCAGTAACCACGCGCAAAGGAGGATGTCTGGTTCCAGCCCCGACCTCATCTCCGCTGCCATGGAAGCAGATTGCCGAAGGAATCTGGAGAGCAAAGAGAGCAAAGCTGAGCACTGGGAGTGCTGCAAAACAGATCCGTATAATTCCTGTGTTCAGTGCAGGGAAGAGGACAGTGGTCAGGTACAGATGTCATCGGTTGAAACAGGGATGAGCCGTTCGCAGTCACCAACATCTGCTTCCCTGTACGAAAACGCGCAGTTCATTGAGAAGATGGAGGAAGAGGCCTTCAGCAACTCAAAGTCAGCGTCCGCCCTCGGCACTCCCCAGCACATGGCTTCCTCGGTGCTGCCTTGCAAAGCGAGAGCCCTTCAAAAGGTGAGGACAAAGCAAAAAAACCCAAAGCTTGCTCCTCTTTTCCCTCTCCACCAAAAGGAGGTGTGTAGCTGGCTTCTGGATAAGGGGATAGGAGCAAAGCCGTGTTTCCCATTCACATAGCAGTAAAGCTACATGTACAACTTGATCTTAAAGAAATCACGCCTATCTGAACTTTGCTTTGTCATCTGGGTGTACTTTTGAAGTCGACTTCATTGAGACGTTCTGTAGGCACGTCAGAGTGCACTGCTAATAATGAGGGTTGGCAAATGTGGTTTTGGTAGGGCCTAGTTCTCTGTTATTTGCAGTTTAGCCAGCTTTTGTTTGAGCCGAGACCTGTTCTGCTGAATTTCTGTTGTTGAAACAGTCTAAATGTTTCCAAACCTTTCTCAAAACAAAGGAAGGGGTAAATGCATTCTTGTGGTGACGTAAAATTTCATGTATCTGTTTCACTGAGAATCACAGAATGGTCAGAGTTGGAAGGGATCTCTGGAGATCATCTAGTCCAACCCCCTGCCAGAGCAGGTCCACCCAGAGCAGGTCCCACAGGAACATGTCCAGGTGGGGTTTGAATGTCTCCAGAGACGGAGACTCCACCACCTCCCTGGGCAGCCTCTTCCAGGGCTCTGCCACCCTCACAGGAAAGAAGCTTTTCCTCGTGTTGAGGGCGAATTTCCCATGTTCCACGTTGTGCCCATCGCCTCTTGTCCTGTCGTTGGGCATCACTGAGAAGAATCTGTAGCACTTCTCTGCCTTGGAACAGAAATTCAACATTTGCCATGGTCTTTTGCTGTACCTGCCAGAAACTGTCCCCCTTTGACTGGAAGTCATACTTCTTGTATATTTTGTGAAGATTTTGCAAGAGTCAAAAAGATGTCACAGCACAGTTGTACAGAAACGGGGTTGTTCTTTACTCCTCCTGCTTCCATCCAGGTGGTGAGAGAAGTAGGAACCAGTTTGAGTGGAGTTCAAAAGCAGGACAACTGGCCCTGGGTGGAAAAGTGAAGGAAAAGTGAATGAGTGCCAGACCAAGAGTGTGGTTTGGGCCTGGAGTGAAGGGAGGAGGAGGACCTCCTGTTAGAAGGGGATGAGACAGAGGCAGAGTGTGAACCAGGTGCTGTCAGTTTAGATAGGATGGGAGGAGGCTGTAGTAAGAACAAGAGTGCAGGGGCTAGATTTGGGTGGGAAAAGGAGAATAAAAGGTTCTGTGCTCACTGAAGTAGATAACGGAACAAAACTCGAGTTTTCTAGTTGGTGAAACCCACCAGCAAAGGCTGTGTCATCCCCCGTCCTGCTTTATGATGGGCTCGTGTAGAAAAGCGTTGAAGTCGTAGAGCCAAGAGTGCCGGATCAACTCCATAATTTATGTGGATTTCAGTGTGGTACTAATTACATGATTTGCTTCTGTAAAAATCCGGAACGTTATGTACTCAGTGCCTGCTAAAGTACTGCAGTGTATTTCAAAGTCAATCACTTCATATTCAGAAACGGCAGCATTAAGACTGCCTGAAAAAAATCTCCTGGTAGGAAGATGTTTGAGTCAGTTTTCACTGCTAAGCAGGTTATTTTCTTGTCTGGATTGTTGCAGTCCCTTGACACGGTGACTTTGTCCCGGAGGGCCAAGGGGCAACCACGTAGTTGCATGTTTGTTCTTTCACAAATGTGCTATCGTTCTTGTCCTTGTATTTTGCCAGAGCGGTGATGACTCCTCAGAAGAGGAAGAGGGCGAAGTAGACAGTGAAGTGGAGTTTCCTCGTAGACAAAGGTAAAAGGTGAATTCACTCTAATCTCTCTTTGGTGGGACAAAACTCAGGAGGAGAAGTGTCGTAGCAGCTACACACCAGCCTAGAAACTGTGGAAGGTCCCGGCAAAGGAACAGAATCCCATTCAGTGCATCCCATCTACCCTCAGTTGTTCGCTCACTGTTTTCAGCCTGTTCTGAGATGTTTTCTCCAGCACAGCTCTTCTGCTGCGGGCTGTTTGTAGCATAACTTGACCACTCTTGATAAAATAATATAAAAAAAAATAAGTTGCTGCATCTATTTTACCAGAATCAGACTTACTGGCTGTTGGGACCCTTGGTGGACCCTTTCAGATGTTGTTTATTAACTATTGCTGCAGCGGGGCTGACTCCAGCATCCCCATAGTGGAATTCAAGTAGGATTGAAGAGCCAGGTGATAATACAGCACATCAAATTTCATGGTGTCGCCTGTAAAATAAGACTGAGGGGCTGTTCCTGCCTAAGCTTGTGTAATAGCGGGCTTTACAGTCCTCTGGAAAGAGATCATGGAATTGGGGCCGTAGCTTTCTGAAAGCAGCTGCTTGAAGTGCAGAAGTGATCCCGTGGGCAAATAGGTTAAGGGTTGTTTGGAGAGGAGCAGAGAAGAAAAGAAAAGCTGCTCTGCCCTTCTATACATCCACTGCACGCCTGCAGCTTGAATCCTAAATGCCACCACCTTCATTGCCCCAGCTCAAAGACCATGGTGGGATTGGAGAAGTGTGACAGGAACGGTTAGAGATGGCTTCCGTAGAAGAAGAGATTAAATCCTTGAGAAATCTTTGTCTAGCAGAAGGAGAAGCCATACCAGAGGTGCATGAAATTGTGAGTTATGTGGAGAAAACACCGAAGGAATGATTACTCACATTCAAGTTAGGGACGCCTCGTGAAGCAAGCGGGGTTTAAAATGAACAAAAGGAAGTGCTTTTTCCATCCGAAACATTTTCAGATGGTGGAGCTCATTGTCAAGGTACGCTCTGGAAATCAAAACATAAACAAGTCATAAGTGTTACATTTAGGGTGTGTAGATCCATCGGGGGCTGTTAAGCACTGTCACCCAGGCTGGATCTTCAGCTCGGAATTCTGATCTGCTGAATGGTGCAAACCAGAAAGATAGGTCAGGAGAAAGCAGGCTCTGTCTGCACACCCTGTTCTCATTCTTCTCCCAGACTCTTCCTGCCTGGGGTCGGAGACAGAATGTTGGGCTACAGATGAGTTTTCTGACTCCCTACGGTTCTTGTGAGGTTGTTGCTTCCTCTGTGATTTACTAACTTGGATTGCCTTTCCTGAATTCAATGTGATGACCTGTTGTGGGTCTCCTGGCACGTTGAGTCAACTGGTATTTCGTACCATTACTGCTGAGTCCTGGCATGAGGCAATTTCCACATTCAAGTAACTGTGAGCTTATTTTTTGAGGGCACATACCTAAATTCTAGCCTGGCTGTCCGGGATCACTGCTGGATGGTGCAGATACTCCCAGCTGAATTAGCTTGAACCCTACAGTACAGCCTTTCTTTAGGAAAAAGCACTGTTAAAGAAAAACATGCTCCAGGGCAGATCAGCTACTATGAACGTATAGCAGACAAGGCCAGATAAGACCAGATGAATTTAAAGATGCAGCTCTTGAACTAAATCATTCAAAAGGTGGTAGATTTCCATAGCTCCAGGATGCGAAAGGCAGCCCAACGCTTTGCAGAGCTCCTGCTGCCAGCCTTGCAGATCAGTTATGACTCATCTGGAGATGTGTTCTTAAGGTGGGAAGAGGCTCTTGGAAAGCTGATGTAAAGCCTTTTCCAGGGCTAGGAGCTGTTTTGCTCAAAGGTGTCTTTGGAAGGATGAGGCCTGTAGCCCAGAGCGCAGAAATAACCAGTATTGTGTGCGCTGTGCCTGAGCGGTGGCTGCTGGGGAGAATCATAGAACCATAGAATGGTTAGAGTTGGAAGGGACCTCAAAGATCATCGAGTTCCAACCCCTTGCCCTGGGCAGGGACACCTCCCACCAGACCAGGTTGCTCAAAAACCCATCCAGCCTGGCCTTGAACCCCTCCAGGGATGGGGCAGCCACAGCTTCTCTGGGCAACCTGGGCCAGGGTCTCACCACCCTCACAGCAAAGAATTTCTTTCTAGTATCTAATCTAAATCTCCCCTCTTTCAGTCTAAAACCATTCCCCCTTGTCCTGTCACTACACTCCCTGATCAAGAGTCCCTCCCCGTCTCTCCTGTAGACAACTTCAGATACTGGAAAGCCATTATAAGGTCTCCCTGGAGCCTTCTCTTCTCCAGGCTCAACAACCCCAGCTCTCTCAGCCTGTCTTCGTAGGGGAGGTGCTCCAGCCCTTTGATCATTTTTGTGGCCCTCCGCTGGACCCATTCCAACAGGTCCATGTCCTTCCTGTGTTGAGGACTCCAAAGCTGGACACAGTGCTCCAGGTGGGGTCTCACCAGAGCAGAGTAGAGGGGTAGAATCACTTCCCTTGCCCTGCTGGTCACCATTCTTTTGATGCAGCCCAGGATGCGGTTGGCTATCTTGGCTGCCAGTGCACACTGCCAGCTCACGTGGACCTTCTCATCCACGAGCACCCCCAAGTCCTTCTCCTCAGGGCTGCTCTCTAGCCATTCTTTGCCCAACCTGGATTTGTGCCTGGGATTGCCATGTCCCAGGTGCAGGACCCTGCACTTGGCTTGGTTGAACTTCATGAGGTTTATACAAGCCCACCTCTCCAGCCTGTCCAGGTCCCTCTGGATGGCATCCCTTCCCTCCAGCGTGTCGACCATGCCACCGAGCTTGGTGTCATCGGCAAACTTGCTGAGGGTGGTCTCAAACCCATTGTCCATGTCTCCGACAAAGATGTGGGGCTCAATGGGGCCTGGGCTGCCTCTTACAGTGAGAGAGCCCTATTCTTGGTGTGTTGGAGATACCAGTTAAAAATACAGGTCCAAAAAGGTGTGATAGATATCACAAAAGCAAGCTGCCTTGCTGGCTGTCAGAAACAGAGTTCCTTGTGCTGGAAGCTGCTGCTCGCCAGCTCGTTCTTACCCTGTGCAGCAAGAGCATGAGCAGAAACCTGCCCACTGAGAAGCCATAATTTTTCTAGTCTTCCCTTGTCTAGTTTTCTCCTGGGGATGGGCTCACCCGGGGTTGAGTGGTCACCAGGAGTCGAAGGCAGTTGTAGCAGAGTAGCCGAGCACAGCAGCCAGGGAATTGCTTTTCCTCTGCGAGCAGAGGCACTGTGCTCCAAGCTGAACCGCTCTCCTGCTTTGCAGACCTCACCGCTGCATTAGTAGCTGCCAGTCCTACTCGACCTTCAGCTCGGAGAACTTCTCCGTGTCAGATGGAGAGGAGGGGAACACAAGCGATCATTCGAACAGCCCGGATGAGCTGGCCACCAAGCTAGAAGATGAGCTGGCCGAGAAGCTGGAGGACATGTTGTCCCAGACCCCAGAGATCCCCATTGAAATCTCCACCCAGTCTGATGGCCTTTCAGACAAGGAGTGCGCCGTGCGGAGAGTCAAGACTCAGATGTCTCTGGGCAAACTTTGTGCGGACGAACACAGCGGTGAGGTGAGTTGTAAGTTCAGCAATCCCCTCTTCTTTTGAGTTAAAACAAAACAAAAATGTTATGGGAAGGAGTCCAAGGGCCAGAAAGTTGGATGACAGCCTAGGAAACGCTGTGGTAGATACCCAGTCTGTGGCCAGATGGGGGGAAAGCAGCACAAAGCTGAACGTAATTTGCCAGTCAAGATAACTGGGATATTGGGAGGTCATTGGATTTGCAGTTGCATTAAGTGGGATAAAAAATAGCGCATAAAGTAGATAATGAAACGGAAGGGATATAAACTGCCTCACGCTTCTCCACTGGCAGCCTTGCTGACGAAGCGAGAATGATTTTCTTGCTTTTACCATCTCTCAAGTGTTTGGGAGGGGTAGGGCAGAGCCTCCTGCACCATCTTCTCATCGCTCCGTCTGTGTTTTTGGTGCTGCTCTGACCAGATATTTTTCTGCTGTCCCCTCGTTGAGGGGAGACAAGGGACCTTTGCTTGTGCGTTGTTGCTCTCTCCTGTTTGCCCCCAGTCTCTCCTCCTTGCCCTGTCTGCTGTTACGGATTATCCGCAGAAATGACACTCAAGTCTTCCCCTGTCCTTTTGCTTTGCAGAACCCAGCACAGTTTGGAGAATCAGACTGTGACTCTTCTGAAGGGGAGTGTTCTGATGCCACGGTCAGGACCAATAAGCCCTGCAGCTCTGCTACTTGGTAATACAGATCTCCCCCAAAGCTTCCCGAGACCGGCATTTTGATTTCCCTGAGATTCCACTTCATTCCCCTTCATCACACTTTACAGGAAGAGAAGATGCTTCTCCTCCCCACCCCAGGAGTGATTTGCAATAACCCGAATCTCTGGAAAATGTCCAAATGAAATTAATTCTCTTTGAGCATTTCAATCAAGAATGGCAGGGATGTATTTTATTGAATAATCTAGTTACTGTAACATGGATATTTATTTTTTTGACATTTTAACACTTTTTACTGTAAAGAGTGGATTGTATTTATAGACACACAGACTTGTTGCAAAAAACAAACAAACAAACAAAAAAAACAAAACAAAAAAAAACCAAGTTCAGAAAGCAAGCACATTACAGAGGAACATCCTGGGAGTCCTGCCTGGACAGCTTTGTGTACAAACACGGGGGGATTCTCTTGCTGCTTTCACAGGGGACCAGGCCTCGTGGCCCTGAAGATTGGAGAAACAGATCAAGAAAACGAAACCACTCAGTCTTATCAGATGAGGAAACGTAAAAAGACCTTCCTGTAGGGTAACCTGTGAACAAAGCGGATTCAGTATAAACCAGCTGGGTCATTTTTAATCAGAAGGTGGACATGTTCCTGGAGAAAATTGGTACCAAGGTGCTAACGTCCAGGGTCTTCTGAGTCGATACATCCCCAGGAATGTAATAGTGGGTTTTATTTTACGGATTTTTAGTTTCTTTCTTTTTCTTTTTTTTTTTTTTTTTTTTTAAATCAGCGTTTTGTTGTGAGATCCTGCAAATGTATCCTAACCTCGTCCTCTCGAGAATTGGTATAAGAGCACTTCTTAACATCGTCCTTGCTTCACTCTGGCAGTGCCCATCTCCAGTTGAGCAGGGAAACCTCTTTCAGATGCAGTGTGCCATTTCCCAGTTTACTTCCTCCTCTTACCTCCTGTCTGTTTCAGTCGGTCAAAGAAATCAATCAAATCAGTGTTGGAAAAGCAAGAACTTGCAAACCGTGGAAAGCACATTCTGCAGAGCCTGAGCTCTCTTCTGGGGAGGAAACTGGAGATGCCCGTACTGGACCTGGAGCGGCAGCGCCGATAACCAGCAGAGTCGTGTGTCGAGGGGGAAGACTGGGAATTACTGGCCTGGATATAAGAGCGTCAGCCCTGCTCTGTCTCCTTATTCACTGTACATTCTGGAAAGCGTGACCAGCCGCCTGCCCTTCGTGTCGGGCTTTTATGCAAAGCAGGTCACCCGGGGAATCTTGGTGGTGGCCGTGACACAGCTGGGTCTCGGGGGCACCCGGGGGCCTCTCTTTCTCCTTCAAGCTGAAACTCTGCAGGCGCAAGCGAGGATACTACTCGTATGTGACAGGCCGAGGCATTGGCAGATGAGAAAAAAATGTGTTTTCTTGTTAGAACTCATAGTGCCTTCCCTTCAAATGCTACTCTTCTAAATCACTATTTAAAGAGAACAAAACGATAGAGCACGTTCCCCGTTCCCCCCCCCCCCCTTTTTCTCCCCCCCTTTAGTTGATGAGCTTTCACTCTGCCCGTCCCGGCGCGCTCTGCCAGCTGGCACACCAGCCCCAGGTGAAGGGCAGGAACGGGCCGTGGACAGGTACTTCTGTTGCTTCGTTTGTTTACATTTTATGTTAAAAATATTGGTTTGAATTTAACTGTGGTAATTTATAGCCTCCTGGCAAAATGAAGGAAAATGTCTTACTTATACAGAGAGCAGTATTGTATGAGTTAAATTATCCCATATTTTTAAATTTTTGTAGCTGGACTACACAGAAATCTTAAGTTATGATGTTATTTTATTATTTATTATCGTTTCTGTAGATCAGAAGGTTGGCTTCACCGCTAGCACAATTTGTAATCTGTTTGTGTGACGTTACCTTCTCCCCGCTCGCCCCGGGGTGGGGGACACGGGAGACCCGCTGCTCTCGGCGGCTGTCAGCAGCGGCTGCCTCTCCCCGTTGCCGAGGATGCCGTGGGACCGGCGCAGAGAACCTGTCAAGGCTGGTCCGAGAGGGATGGATGCGATTTGCTCCTGTTCCCGGTAGAGCTGGCAGCCCCTGGGCTGGTGGGAATGGGTGACCCGGGAGCTGAGTGGCTTTGGAATCGGTCGCAAAGGGAATAACCGTCACCAGATCCCCTGGCAAGAGCATCCAAAAGGAGAAGCGGAGAGGGGGGGCAACCGCTCCGGGCAGTGGGTACGAGATCAGGGGTGGCCAGCGGTGGATCCATGTGGTGGATCCACCCGTGCAGGACCAAACAGGCTGCTGGGGGTGGGGAGCGAGGGGCTCCCCCCTGCCCGCAGCAGCAATACTCAGCTCTGGGTGGAGGCAGAATGCCCTGGGTGGGGAGTGAAGCTCTTTCCTGGCTTGTTTCTTGTTTCCTCTCTCTTCCCATCCCTCATTTCTCCTCCCAAACGATCTCTGTCTCTTGGCCAGCGGCAGGAAGAGGTGGCAGGGCTGGAGATGGCTTTGCTGTTGTGGTTTTGGTGTGGAAGAGGCGGTGCGGATGGTTACTCAGGAGGCCGGAGTGCAGGAATTTAGCAGTGGACAACTGTGCGCACGTAACACACGCACACAAAGAGGGAGACTAAACTAAAGAGAGGTTGAGAACTACCATCCAGTGTCCCCCCACAGCAGAGGATGCCAGGCCTTGCACCCCTGGAGAGATCTGGCAGGCTTCCTGAGCTCCCAGGGCTGTTTGCTGCCTGTGGGCAGCGCCACGTCCACCCCTTCCATGGCCCTGGGACAACACTGGTGTCCTTGGGCAGCCCTACAGCAACCGGCCCTCCGAGTCTCCCTAGCAAAAGATCCCAGAGGGGTTTTGGTAGCTGTGGTCTGTGCTTAGAGCTCCTCCACCACGCAATGAAGCTCCTCTGGGCTCGCAGAGAAGCGTAGAAGCTTTGACTTGTGGGATTTTGTGACCCTTCTGGGCCAGCTCTCCCGGGCATGTGCTCATTCCTCCCTGGGGACGCGCCAGCCCCTTCCGCAGCCTGGGAAAGCAGGGCTGAATCCTTCAGGTTGGCTGCTGCCACGCTTAGCTCTAGTTTCTTTACACTTACAGTCCAGCATCGCTCCTCCCAACTGCTGCCTGCTCCACAGCATCCCTTTGGGACTGCCATTAGGGCTCCCCTCTTGACTAGTGTCACCCCGTGCCCGTGGAGATGTACTCCCAGCCGCCCCCTGGCCCACACCGCTCCTGCCCTCGGCCGCCTGCGGGCAGGGGTGGCTGGGCACCCCTCCGCCTTCCTGGGACGGCGGCCCTCAGTTCTGCAGGAGGCGATACAGGCATTTTCCGTAGTGAAACCTCCCCGGAATCGCACAGAGAGGTGTTCTCCACGTTGCCGTACGTGCCCCTCTGCTGCAGCTCCTCGCACTTTCTCTCCTGGCAGGGCACGGGGCTGGGAGGCGTCGACGGGCCTCCTTCTTCCCTGCAGTAACACCGCGTTTGCAGGACAGAAGTAAACCCTGGGTTCCCTTTCCAGCATCCCCACTACCCCGACGGTCCAGTTCTCGTGGCTGCCGACAGCTCCTGAACACTAGCCTAGATCTTCTCCCAGAGCTGAATGTTGCCTTCCCCGCTGTCGTGTTAAGTAACCATTTCATCTTGGCCCTGTCCAGTCGTGTCCATCTCTCTCCTCCTCCCTGCTCTGCGGATTCCTGATACAAACTTGATTTTTTTTTTTTTTTTTTTTTTTTTTTTTTTTTGTATTGAACAGTGTACAGTGATGGAAACAAGAATGACTATCAAAGCAAACAATGCATGGAATAAAAAGCCAGTGTACTTCACCCCTTCTCGGGCTGGTCTGGTGATCTGGGAATGGTTTCTCGTGTACTTTGGGGATAACGTCACGATACCTTTTAATAACTAACATGATGTTAGCAAGTGGCTGCTGTTACCCGTCTCTGAACACAGCCCGAACTCCTGGGAGCTCTAAGTAGCAGGGCAGAGGTTTGGTCAGACACACACAGCCCACCAAGCACCCAGGTGTCCCCAGGCGTTGGCTTTTCCTCTGGTCAAATGAGTGATTTTTGCTGGGGAACGGCTACAACCCCAACTTCTCACGCTGGGAACCTTGCTGTGCCACTCAGTTCCAACCCTGCTCCTGGGGAAGGTGCCAACACGGATGAAGCGTTCACTCTGTCAGCTTCCCGAGTGCTCCAAGGTCTCCCATCTGCCCCCTTCCACACCAGAAAGTTTACTTTATCCTCCGAGTGGAGGGTAAACTCAGAGAGTAAAGCGAGGAGGTGGAAATACCAAAAACCCAGGAGCATAGTCATCCCTGAAGCTAAACGTTCTCCAGCAAATGTATGGGTTTGAAGGTGCTTCTCAAGGACAAATTGCTGCCAGCCAGGCACATCCGTTCCTTCTCCCCACTCTTAGTCCTTGCGGAGAGACCTCAGAACAATGTTCTGACACCTGAATGATACATCCGGGCAGCTCAAAATTCTGAACAATTTTGCTGCAGGGTGCACTTCCTTAACACCTGAATGACAGAGGAAGAGTCTTCTACAACAGTGCGAGGTGGTAGAAGGTACAGGGACCCTAAAACATCATTACTTTTTCCTCAACTTGATCTTTATACTACTGCCCCTAACAGAACGGAAGTGCACGGTTTGTCATTTTAGGCCAAAAAAACCCTAAATAAGTATGGGTTTGGAGAGGGACCTGCCTAGGGCTGGGAAGTACTGTTCCTAGAGTGGTGGGGAAAAAAACCAGCTGCTGCTGCAGCTCAACACAGCCCTCCGTGCTGTGGACAAGGTGCCAAGGGATGAGGGTGGGCAGAAAAGCAGCCTGTCTCGCTCTCGGAGCAGGCGGAAGCTGGGCTGGGTGGGAAGTGTAGGAGCCCATGGGAAGCCCGTGACCACGGCGTTTAACCCCTGTGTTCAAGAGCTGGGAGGGACTGAGGGCTTCTGATTTGCCTTCCTCACAGAATGCTAATATTCTAGGTTTTGTTTTTTTTCCCCCCCCGCAATACCCTCGGGCACACCGCAGACAGAGGCTGATTTAAAGGAAACAGGCACATTAACTTCCAAGTGTCGACAAAGCCCCTGTATAGCGCTTCCCCGTGCAGGTACACGCACAGTTATACATTCATTAAAAATAAAAAAACCTTGCACCTCCTCTTAGATGAAAAGAACGATTAAAAACTGCAATTGTCCTTGGTCCGCGGTGGCACAGAGCATGCAGAGTGTATCCCGCAGGAAGAGAGACCTGCAGCTTTGGCGAGGCAGTCCCCCAGCATCTGGGGCACCCGAGCCGTCACAAGCTCTTTTTGCCATTGAGCAACTGCTCGTCCTCATCCAGCTTCAAGTGCTTCCTGCTGTATTTTTTGATGAGGGTCCCCGGTATTAATGCTACCAGTGCCATGGCAAGCAGTTTGAGCAGCGTGTCCCAGGAGAAGATGGCATCCAAAGAGGTGATTTGTGACAGAATGGCGCCTGTCTGCACACAGATGAAATTATACGGTGTAAGACCTGAAAGAATCGGAGCAGAAAAAAGCCTGTTAGCATCCCCCCCGCCATGTAAAATGAACTCAAATATGCCCCTTCCCAAGGCCAGACACAGGGGTCTGAGTTCGTAACGGAAAGAACGAGGTGCGATTCAAAACTTTGCTGCACTGGTGATGCCCACGTATGTGCAAAATGCCCCGAGACCCCTGAATACAAGGGCGGCATGAAGGCAAACAGTTAAATGGGGCAGACGACCCTGCCCCTCTGCCTTCCCCAGCCCAGCATCCTACCCCCAAAACTCGGCGATGAGCAGAGGCAATGCCACGCTGCCCCCCCCAGACAGCCTCCCCAGGCCTTACCGATGAGAACGGAGAAGAAGAACTGGGACACCGGGATGTTTAAAATGGGAGCCGAGAGATTCAGGAACCAGTTAGGTGTCATGGGGAACAACCTCAGGAACAACAGGAAGAAAAATAAGCAGCTCCTGTTCTCTTCTACCTGCCGAGAGAAATGTTCCAAATTATTTCTGCTCTTCGGACAGCAGTAACACCTGAAATGACCACAATGCTAAATCATAGAATCATCTAGGTTGGAAAAGACCCTTGGGATCATCAAGTCCAACCATCAACCTCACTCTACAAAGTTCTCCCCTACACCGTATCCCCCAACACCACATCTAAACGACTCTTAAACACATCCAGGAATGGTGACTCAACCACCTCCCTGGGCAGCCTGTTCCAGTGTCTGATCACTCTTACTGTGAAGAATTTCTTCCTAATGTCCAGTCTAAACCTACCCTGTTGCAGCTTGAAGCCATTCCCTCTTGTTCTATCGCTGTTTGCTTGTGAGAAGAGACCAGCACCAACCTCTCTACGATGTCCTTTCGAGTAGTTGTGGAGAGTGATGAGGTCTCCCCTCAGCCTCCTCTTCCTCAAACTAAACAGTCCCAGCTCCCTCAATCGTTCTTCGTACGATTTATTCTCCAGGCCCTTCACCAGCTCCGTTGCCCTCCTCTGCACCCGCTCCAGCACCTCGATATCTCTCTTGTATTGAGGTGCCCAAACCTGGACACAATACTCCAGGTGTGGCCTCACCAGTGCTGAGTACAGGGGGACAATCACCTCCCTACTTCTGCTGGTCACACTATTTCTAATACAAGCCAGGATGCCGTTGGCTTTCTTGGCCACCTGGGCACACTGTGAATTTGAGTTTTCTTCTAATATGCCACAACAAAATTGGCAACTCTATGGAGCCTAACGGTGATCCACTCCCTTCCGTGCAAGCGGTGAAAGTGGGATCTAACCCGACTGAGAGATGGAGAAGCCACCAGCAGAACCACCTCCAGCTGCACAACGCAGCTCGGGGTGGGTGGAGGCAGCTCTGGAGCACAGGGGCTTCCCAATCAATCCATTCTCTTACTTTTCTTTTTCCTTGGGATCTGGGATCTGCAAACAGATTGTGTCAGAGGAGGCCCTTAACTCACCCCGCACATATTCATTTTTTGACTAAGTCAACCCAAAAAGGCAGCCTCATCCAGGGGTGCCTGCAGCACCGAGCCCGTCCTTACCTTCCTCTGCAGCAGGGCCACTTTGTCAGGGAAGTAGTGGACGACGAACTGCTTCCCGAAGGCTCCGGAGAGGAGGTAGCAGAAGGTGGCTCCCACCGATGTCAGGGCCGAGCAGAGCACCAGCCCAGTCCAGGGTCCGAAGAGCGCTCCGGCCAGGACGTTCTGCCGGGGCACAAGGGCCGAGTGACAGCCCGGGAGGGGGACAAGGCCTGTCCCCCTCCGTCCCGCTGCCTTCACCCTCTGCCTCCCGGGCTATCGGGCAGCTCGGCCGAGCCACGACTCGCCCACCGACCTCGCACCTTAGCCCGCCCGGCGGGACCGGGGGCAAAGGCCCCTCAGGGGGACGGGGGGTTCCCAGAGCTCCCCACCCCGCACCCCCCGGGGCCCGGCCCTACCAGGAGGCTGGAGCCAGGGATGGCGAAGCTCTGCTTGTAGAGGTAAGCGGCGCAGAAAAGGGCCAGCGCCGCTCCCCGGTGCTGCCTCTCGTAGTCCCGCAGGGCCTCGGCCAACTCCCGCAGCTCCTCCAGGTCCGAGGGGAACCGCAGCGGCCTGAGGAGAGGAAGGGAAGAAGGCGGGGAGCACTGGGGGCCTCTCTCTCTCTCACACACACACACACTCCCCCCTTCCCCCTCCATCGCCCGCACCCACCTGCCCGCCTGCCCCGCGCTCAGCCGGGCCGACAGCAGCCAGAGGGCGACCGTGGCGGCCGCGAAGGCGAGCAGGAGCCCGGCCAGTCGCCGCCACATCCCGCGGTGGGGCCCGGGAGGCGCAGGCGCGGAGCTGAGGGGAGGGACGGGGACGGGGGGGCGGGAGGGAACCGCCTCCCCTCGGCCCCAGGGCGGGCCCCGCGCCCCAAAAACCACACGAGAACAGTCGGTTTGGGTTGTTTTGGGTTTGTTAATTGTTTGGTCGTTTTTTTTTTGGTCGCTTCCCAGCCCCCCCCAGTATAAATTTCCGCCCTCGGAGGGGGGCCGCGGGTCGGTCTCTGCAGAAGGCGCCGAGGAACCTTCCTCCAGGTGAATCCCTTGAGAAAATGTCGGTCCACCTTCAGAAGCAACAACGCCTGCGCCTCTTAGCTCCTGCTCCAACACGGGATGGGCCTGAAGGTTTTCTCGGTGTTCTCCGTCAGGAGGAGGTCGTATCTGCAGAGCTGTGGTCTGCAGGGAAACAGCCAGCGCGAGTCAAAAGGGAAAAACTGGCTTCTTCTTGTAGCGTCCCCCAGCCCGCGGGAGGCTCGTGTGAAATAAATCATAGAATCGTAGAATGGTTTGGGTTGGAAGGGACCTTAAAGCCCATCTAGTGCCACCCCCTGCCCTGGGCAGGGACACCTCCCACCAGACCAGGTTGCTCAAAGCCCCCTCCAACCTGGCCTCGAACCCCTCCAGGGATGGGGCAGCCACAGCTTCTCTGGGCAACCTGGGCCAGGCTCTCACCACCCTCACAGCAAAGAATTTCTTCCCCACATCTCATCTCAATCTCCCCTCTTCCAGTGTCAAACCCTTCCCCCTCCTCCTATGGCTCCCCTCCCTGATCCAGAGTCCCTCCCCCTAAGTCTCAAGACAACTGGCTTGAAGTCCACCTAAACGGAGATGGACTTCGAGCCTTACTGAGGTCAGAGATACCTCGAGCATATTTTCATTCTGTTCTACGTTATCTTTTGCTTCGCCTCATGGAAAAACAGAACAGCAAGCAAATGGAGGGAGTGGCTGCAGAGTCCAAGGTTCCCTTCAAGCCAGCCTGCACTGGCTAGGGCCACCAAACGGGTGGTCTGTCCATCTCCCCTTGCCCACCTGCGTATTCCTGCTGGTTCACTGGTTCGTTAGGGATTTTAGGGATTGTGCCACCGCTCTGAGCAGAGACCGTTCATCTGGGTTAGAGTTAGCCCAGCCAAAAAACAGAGGAACTGCTTGAGCTTTCACCTGGGGCCACGTGAGCATCAGCCCTGGCAGCAGGAAGGAGAGAGAGGACATCCCTCCCCAGTGACTGATTACATTATGGTGTTAAAGTAACCATGAAGCTGTACTCATAGCCTGTGGCAGCCCCTCCTAGGGCAGAGTGCGCAGCCTCTGATGAAGTGTTTGGGCATCTGCATCTACTTTTAAAAAGACGAAATGTGGATCTGGGGCTGGAAGTGACTGTGGAGATGTAGGACAGGAGATGGGGTGTGTCAGTGAGGGGGAGCTGTAGGGCTTTGCTTATTACAATCTTTTTCTTATTCTACGACAAAGGTAAGGGTAGCAGACCTTTATGAACTGCAAAGAAACATGTTCTGCAGCTCTATCCTTTTTTTTTTTGCCCCACCCTTCTCGCTCTGGGATGTGCAATCCTTGTTTTAACCCAAATTTAAAGCACGTGTGGCTTGATGCCCACATGCTGTCCTGGCACAGAGGGTCAACCTGAGAGATTGTGCACTCGCTGAGCTCGGGCAGAGATCCCCTCCTCTAGAGGTGCCCTAAAAATCAGGGAAGTTTAAGGGTAGGACCACAGAGTGGTCAACAAGGTGACTGAAGTGGCTGCAGAAATCTCATCAGCAAATGACCTAGTAGGTACCTCATGATGTTGTGGGCAGTCGTCAGTGCTTTGGGGCACAGCAGCTCCCAGTTACGGGAATTCCAGGAGTAAATTAAATTTCCCTGTTTGACTGGACATAGAAATTGACTGGGATACAAAACGTGTATTTGGGGCTGGACATCTATCTGTATTTCCCCGAGAGCTGCATTTACTGTCAGCCCAGAGTTCAGGCCTGGGCAGCTTCTCTGTGCCTGCTCAAAGGTCATTTTCCTCACCAAAGGTTAAATGTCAGACCACGTCAGAGTCAGACCACTAATTACATGTTTTTAGTACCACAAGACAGCCTCCGTGTTTAGTTTCAGCTATGGGATTTGAGCGCACGCACTAAAGGCAGAATTTATTCCCAAGATATGTGTGCAAGAATTATTAAATGTGAAATAAATACAATTCTTCTGTACGAAAGCAGCCAGGCCAGGCATCTGGGAGATCCATTTACCTCTGTCCAGTTTGCAGCCACAGGAATAGTTTAGAAACCCCTACTCACCTTTCTGGGTTTGTAAGTGACCGGAACCTCATTTGGAGAATCCTGAGTTTGAATTTTGGGCCAATGACAGATCCCGTGGAAAATGTCAAGGAAATTCTTTCTACGTTTTCAAAGTCCTGGTCGAACCCAATTAGCAAAGTGATTTGGTTGTACTGCTGAAAGGCTGCAGCTTCTCTAAAGATAAAGCAGACAAAGCGTCAGCGAGTCACCGAGGGAATAGCACCAGTTTTAATATATTCGGTATAATATTAGACACAGTGCTGGGGGAGGAGGAGGAGGAGGAGGACTGAACTTACGATTAGTTTCTGACTTAAGGGAAATAGGTACGGATTCAGGTTTCCAGGTGTGAACCTGCTCAGCCGCTTTGGCACGGGGTAATTTGGGGTGGGAGTGGGGGACACAGAGGTCTGATGCTGTTTGCTCGGGTCCCAGCGCAGAATCCTCGCTGGGATTCTGCTTTGAACCCGAGCGGACCCGACCCAAATGATGTTCATACCTGAGCACCGAGTCATCTCTGGAGTTTGCAGAATAGGTTGGTGTATTTAAAAATGTGTTTGTAACAACGCTGTGTGGCTGAGGTAACTCTACAAATGGAAGACTGCATCTTGGGGGGGGTGGGGTGGGGGTATTAACGCCCCTAACTCCATTTCTGATAGTTCTCCTCTGGGACATGCAGCAGTGAAACAATGCAGCGTTGTCTGGAATTAATGGGGAGTAATCCCGCTCCTCAGGATAGGAAAATAACACAGAATAGTGAAGCCTCGCAGGGCTGGGGTTTGACCCTGGTCCTTTTTGACAGAGATACGCGTGAAAACTGGGGCAAAAGTATCAGAAATGCTGTGGCCGCATGACATGTGCTTTATACGGGTGGTTGTGCATTTAGTTGTGTGTGTTTAGAATCATAGAATGGTTAGAGTTGGAAGGGACCTTAAAGATCATCCAGTTCCAACTCCCCTGCCATGGGCAGGGACACCTCCCACCAGACCAGGTTGCTCAAAGCCCCATCCAGCCTGGCCTTGAATCTCTCCAGGGATGGGGCAGCCACAGCTTCTCTGGGCAACCTGTTCCAGTGCTTCACCACCCTCGCTTCACCTTATGAAGGTGAAGTGTGAGTCTGTGACTGGAGGTGTACCCCGGTTCCAGCATTCAAACTGACTGGCCTTGTTTAGAAGTTTTAGGAGAACAGAAGAAGTTTTAACCCGCCAAAGGTGTTTACGGGGTGTGTGTGTGTGTGTGTGTGTGCTGCCCGGTGGGCTGTTGAGCTTGGCAGAGCAGGGTTGGTCCTGCTGTGCAGCCCCAAATCGCTGCCGAGAAAGCAGATACGGCTGGGAGAACATGCAGTTAGAGACACTTGGGAAAACTAGTCGAGCAGGACTTGTTTGGCTGAAGTGTGTTTAGATCAAGTGGGAATTTGCATGTCTGCATAAACACCAGCCATTAATTTGCCTCTCCGAGTGGGATGAATTGATTTGGGTGTTACATATTCAGGCCCAGGCTCATCCCGGCTGTCTTGGGCACCTGGAGCTGGACTGGAACACTCCCAGGAAAGGGAAGGAAAGACAGGGAGATGTGTTTTTCCTTCAGGACAGCCGCGCCGCTGGCTGAGATTGTCCCATTCGGTCCTTAAGGTGACTGAGAAGGGTCCGAACCAAAGGGCTGGGCTGTCAACTGGTGTGTGCTGGGGGAGCCTGTGAAAATCCCATAGGGCCAGGAAAGCCCTGAGGCATGTGCACTATCAAATATCAGCAGAGAAATTAGGGGAGGAAATCTTACCTCCTCCCAGACGCAGTTGTACCAAGGGATTTGCTAACACTTACAGACGATCAGATCGGTAAGACTTACGGATTAACTTTAGATTCTGCCTTCTTCCCGGTTTCATCAGCTAGTACAATGCTGAAGGTGCCTCTTCGGGTGTCTTTGTTCCAGGTAATGATATCCACAAAGTAGTGATAAACTGAGGTGGGAGAGAGTGAGCGTGGTTGGACTCTGCAGGCTCTGCTTTCCAGCCCGGCTGTTGGACCTTCTTGGGAGCTGAGCTGCAGGTGGATCACATCTTTCTCCCATTTCCTTGTCTGACACAACCCCTTCAATATATCTCTTAAAATCTCTTTCTCCTTCCTTTGCAGAGATTTCTAACAGGAATATTAAGAGATGTCTGGGAAAGCACAACAGCAAGGGTTACACAAGTGGCGTGCGAGTTGGGCTCTCTGTATGGCTTTCAGCACACAGGTCTTTCACTCCCTGCCTTCCCGTGCATTTTCAGATTGGCTTTTCTTTCTCCTGTCTCCGTCTCATCCCTTTCTTCTCTGATCTCAGCATCTATCATTTGTCTTCTCTGTCATGGAGCAGAATCATCTGCCCTTTGCTCTGTAACTCGCTGAATTCACTTGCTGACCAGCACTGGAGCTCAAGCCGTAATCCCTGCCCGTGGCTTGGTACGTGATCACCAGGGTGAAACCATTTTTCACCAATTCCCCCTCTCCTGGGCCCTTTCCCTGGGCCTTTCACTTTTGTCCAGGGTAGTTTTTTTACCTGTTCAGCTCAGAGCAGGTCTTTGACTCTCATCCTTCCCACACACCTCTCGCACACAAGAGCGGTGTGTTGTTCTGAAACACAGTTTAGGAACTGCCCTTTTATGTTTCATTTCACAGAATCACAGAATGCTATGGGGTTGGAAGGGACCTCTGGAGATCATCTGGTCCAACCCCCTGCCAAAACAGGTTGCACAGGAACATGTCCAGGCAGGTTTGGAATGTCTCCAGAGATGGAGACTCCACCACCTCTCTGGGCAGCCTCTTCCAGGGCTCTGCCACCCTCACAGGAAAGAAGTTCCTCCTCATGTTTAGATGGAACTTCCTATGTTCCAGTTTGTGCCCTTTGCCTCTTGTCCTGTCACTGGGCACCACTGAAAAAAGACCGGCCCCATCCTCCTGACAGCCACCCTTTAAGTATTTATAGGCGTTGATCAGATCCCCCCTCAGTCTTCTCTTCTCCAGACTAAAAAGACCCAAGTCCCTCAGCCTTTCCTCATCAGAGAGATGCTCCAGGCCCCTCATCATCTTTGTAGCCCTCTGCTGTCCCCTCTCCAGCAGTTCCCTGTCCTTCTGGAACTGGGGAGCCCAGAACTGGACCCAGTGCTCCAGATGGGGCTTCCCCAGGGCAGAGCAGAGGAGGAGCATGACCTCCCTTGACCTGTTGGCCACACTCTTCCTGATGCCCCCCATGATGCCATTGTCCTTCTTGGCCACAAGGGCACATTGTTGGCTCACGGTCATCCTGTTGTCCACCAGGACTCCCAGGTCTTTCTCCTCAGAGCTGCTCTCCAGCAGGTCAGCCCCCAACCTGTCCTGGTGCAGGGGGTTATTCCTCCCCAGGTGCAGGACTCTACACTTGCCCTGGTTGAATTTCATCAGGTTCCTCTCTGCCCAACTCTCCAGCCTGTCCAGGTCTCGCTGGATGGCGGCACAGCCTTCTGGTTGCGTGTTCTCAACGAATTTCCTACCACTGTAAGCAAGATGAGCCTGTTCTTGCACATCTCTAGCGAGCAGTTGGCTTTGACAGCACCAGGCGGGTTTGCAGATAAGGAACGCAATGGCAAGAGTGCAGATGGCCACAATCCTATCCAGCAGCCACTGGCTTTGTTTCTGAAATGCTGGCTAGGATGCCAGTAGCGGCTAACCCTCTCTGCTGGGCTGTGGCTGAAGGAGGCAACGCATAAAGAGAAATCATCTCCAAAATCTTAGTCACTTACTGCAAAATGGCTCTTTGTCCGCTGTATCAAAAAACATACTTGTTCCCAGATGGCTCTGTTGGGTTAAATAGCTTTTCCACTCATGGGCATAATAACCTATGGGTGACAGTTTGAAAATGAAACAGAGAGTTACTGCACAGGTATATAAGCAACTAAATTGCTGAAAATAACAAAGCAAGTATTTAAGAAATAACACATTGCTTGCCAGCTGCAAGGCAGTACCGAGACACATCCTTCCGTACTCCGTAGACTTATACTAGGGCTTAATTTTACTCGTGTAACTGAAGCCAACTGGGTGTCTAAATACACCTCGTTACTGTTCAGCGCTTATTTTAAACTTGATCTTTTTCCACATCTGATATCCGTGGTCAAGAAGGATTTCATTTTGCAATGCAACATGGAAATCATCCCCTTAGCTTTGCAAGTTCATTTCACAGAATCACAGAATTGTAGGGGTTGGAAGGGACCTCTGGAGATCATCTAGTCCAACCCCCTGCCAGAACAGGTCCACCCAGAGCAGGTCCCACAGGAACGTGTCCAGGTGGGTTTTGAATGTCTCCAGAGAAGGAGACTCCACCACCTCTCTGGGCAGCCTCTTCCAGGGCTCTCCACCCTCACAGGAAAGAAGTTTTTCTTCATGTTCAGACAGAACTTCCTTTGTTCCAGTTTGTGCCTGTTACCTCTTGTCCTGTCCCTGGGCACCACTGAAAAAAGACTGGCCCCATCCTCTTGACACCCACCCTTTCAGTATTTATAGGTGTTGATCAGATCCCCCCTCAGTCTTCTCTTCTCCAGACTAAAAAGACCCAAGTCCCTCAGCCTTTCCTCATCAGAGAGATGTTCTAGGCCCCTCATCATCTTTGTAGCCCTCTACTGTCCCCTCTCCAGCAGTTCCCTGTCCTTCTTGAACTGGAGAGCCCAGAACTGGACACAGTGCTCCAGATGGGGCCGCCCCAGGGCAGAGCAGAGGGGGAGCATGACCTCCCTTGACCTGTTGGTCACACTCTTCCTGATGCCCCCCATGATGCCATTGGCCTTCTTGGCCACAAGGTCATCCTGTTGTCCACCAGGACTCCCAGGTCTTTCTCCTCAGAGCTGCTCTCCAGCAGGTCAGCCCCCAACCTGTCCTGGTGCAGGGGGTTATTCCTCCCCAGGTGCAGCACCTGACACTTGGCCTTGTTGAATTTCATCATTTCTGGAAGCGTCAGGTTTTTTAGCATCAACGTTTAGAAATGGCAGCCTGAAGCTGGGCTGCCACATCCAGGCTGGGATGCCTCTGTGGGTCAGTTACAAAAAAACCCCCAGAATACCTTTTGTTCACCCCTCTGCCATTCTTTTCAGTGTCAAGAGGGGTTTGTAATGCTGAAATTTTCTTAGAAAAGATTCTATTTTAGCAAGAATGTAGCCCTATCCCTCAAACTCCGCAACTATTGGATTTTAATTCATTGTTTCTGTGGCTTTTGTGTAAAGATCACAAGTCTTGTTTTGGATTTTCTAGTTCTGGATCCTTTACGTGTGGATTTCCTTTCTAGATCATAAGCTGATGTGACCGTACAAAGAGGAGGGAAGTTTCTCAGGCCTGTTTTACCTGCTGCAAAGGCTTGTACCTCCGCAGAAGTCAAGGAGAGACCATCTCAAAAACCTCACTAGAAATAACTAATGTGTTTTTGCAAAATACCATGTTGTGTTAGTCCTTTAGCAAAACCTCTGTCACACACCAAGGTGGAGTAATGACGGGCAGCTCTGCCAGCCATGTGTATTCAGGATGTGTTGACATTCCCTGGGTCCTTACCTAGGATGGGGCATGGCATAGGCCAAAAAGTCTCGCAGCTGGTACATTTGCCGTTCCTGTAGTTTCTGTAGGAGTCGCATGGGTAGGCAGTGATGTTGCAGCTCTGTCTCAGGGAGGACAGGAACAGGAAAACAGACCTCTGGTGGTCACATTTGAAGTACTGCAGTCCTTAATGATACACAGGGGAGAAATATTTTGTTAGCGATCCTCGTGCTTCAGGGAAAGAGCATTAATGCGCTAGCAAAAAAGGACACACCAGCGGACGGCCACTGAGCAGTCTGAACACAACAGATCAAACTGGGGAGCACTGGGCTGTGGCAGAACAGTAAGTGGGCACTCAGCTCTGCCCATGTCGACTTTACTTTTCTTGTCTTTTTTTTGGTTTTAAAAACGTATTTGTTTGTTACTGCATTGCCAGAGGACTCAGCTGTGGATCCTACTCTGGTGTTCTCTTCTCTCTGAGCTCAGGCCTGACAGCTGGATATTGCCCTTTTTCTTTTTGTTTTTTTAAACATGGCCTTCCATTTTAATGTAAAAAAACCCTTTATAAAGACATAACTAATAACATGAGTCGTTGCGTGAGCAGCAAAAGCCTCATTTCCTATGGATTTTTGTTTCAGGCTGGTTTCCTCTGTAGATTCTCTTGGGTCTGATACGGGTTGAGTTCACATTACTGCCTTTCCTTCTGTAAGGTTATCTTCTTCACCCAGCTTTCACAAAACCAGTTGTGCTGCTGAGCTGGGAAGGAAAAAAAAGCATTCCTGCGTTCAAGACTAGGGCTGTGCTTGCCAGACTGCGCTGTTGGTCACTGCATTGGATTTGGTATAACAACCCACCCCACATTCATCCTGAACCTGTTTTCTGAACAGGTTCTTGCCATTGCTAGTCCTTGGGGTTTTGTGTGTTTTCTCAGTAATCAAAAAAAAAATAAAAATCCCACAGTTTTTCTAAACGTAGTCAAAAATTAAGGCACAAATCTACCTGATGACTTTTTTTGCATGGAAAATTAATTAATTTGCATTTGTGAAAGAGAGCAGAAGGATCACCCCTGACTCATACGTTTCCGCTTGGTGCACATCAGCTGAACCCCTGCTACGTCAGTGCTGGGAAGAGACTGCCATCACGGCTTTCCCAGAACATGGTTTTCCTGTATTTTCTAAGCAGTGGTGATGCTTCTCTGGCCTTCTCCTCTTTCCTGATTGGAAATGTTTTGTCAGTGTTCGTGCAATTCAAGGCAGAATTAATTACCAGAAAATATCGTCAGTGGACAGCCAGGCTGGTCGGTCCCACCGTTGGGGTAGAAGTCTATGTGGCCCAGTGCTTCGGTGTAACCTAGTCCTGACAAAAGAAAACATCAGGGATGAGGGGAGGGAATATTACATCGTGAAAGGCAGAAGAAGGAAACGTAAGAAACTAACTGGAAAAAATAATTGTTCCTTAGCTCCAGGATGCCTGCCTGTGCAGGAATATTAATGTCATTCATCTCTTTAGGCAGCAGGCCAAATGGTTGCCACCCAGCTGTGTCATTTTAGCAAGGGTATCAAATACCTAAAATAAATCTGTGCATGTGACAGTTAAAAATTTGGCTTCTTGTGTCGCTGGCTGCGGGAGAGGAAAAGGGATGTGAAACACTGGGTCTCGGTGTGCTGCTGGATTCTGAGTTCTTGGAGGGACTGGGAGAAGATGAGAGGTGGCGATGAGGTGGGAAAGCCAAGTGCTGGGGGTAGGATGCCAGTGGGAGCAGAGCTGGCCTGGCCGGTGGATGTGAAGACGTGGTTGTCCATTGGCTGGGAAAGGAGAGGGCTGAGGGAGATGCCAGATTTGCCCCAGGGGAGATTTTAGCCCACGGGAGGTAGGATGAAGACTGGAAGCGTCAAGCCACAGGGCTGGGGATACCTGATCTGCTGTGTGACTAGTTTTTGAGGTGCTGCGTGCCTGGTGGCAGGCTGACCCCACAGTGTGACGTTAGTGTGGAACCGCTCTGGAACTGCTGCCTACCAGAGCCCCCGCTTTCCTCTGCTCTACGTTTCCTTCACAGAATTGTAGGGGTTGGAAGGGACCTCTGGAGATCATCTAGTCCAACCCCCTGCCAAAGCAGGTCCACCCAGAGCAGGTTGCACAGGAACGTGTCCAGGCGGGTTTGGAATGTCTCCAGAGAAGGAGACTCCACCACCTCTCTGGGCAGCCTCTTCCAGGGCTCTGCCACCCTCACAGGAAAGAAGTTTTTCTTCATGTTCAGACAGAACTTCCTTTGTTCCAGTTTGTGCCTGTTGCCCCTTGTCCTGTCACTGGGCACCACTGAGAAGAGTCTGAACCCATCCTCTTGCCATCCTCCCTTTAGATATTTATAAGCATTGATGAGATCCTCTCTCGGTCTTTTCCAGGCTAACCAGCCCCAGGTCTCTCAGCCTTTCCTCATCAGAGAGATGCTCCAGGCCCTTGATCATCTTTGTAGCCCTCTGCTGTCCCCTCTCCAGCAGTTCCCTGTCCTTCTGGAACTGGGTAGCCCAGAACTGGACACAGTGCTCCAGATGGGGCCTCCACAGGGCAGAGCAGAGGGGGAGGATGACCTCCTTCCACCTGCTGGCCACACTCTTCTTGATGCCTCCCATGATGCCATTGGCCTTCTTGGCCACAAGGGCACACTGCTGCCTCATGGGCAACTTACTGTCCACCAGAACTAATGGTAAAGAGGAGAAATGTCACATACCATCGGTGTCCGAATGAATGACATCAACAAACTGTGCATCTGTAGGGTCCAGCCTCTCACTGGGTGGCTGTCCTCTGTACAAGGGTCCCGCCGGGTCAAGGCCTGCAACGCAGAACCATGCGTGTGGCATCACTTCAGTGCTGTGGGTCTCACTCTACTCGCAGGGGACAGCTGTCCCTGAAGCAAAAGGACTGGCAGGAGGAAGGGCTTACCTGTGATTCTTCCAAGTGTCCCATCAAACATCTGTCCCACGAAGCCGGAGATGTGCGCTCCCAGGCTCACTCCTATCATGTGCAAGGAGTCAAGCGATGCTCCATCAACCTGAGATTTGAAAGTATACTCGTGGTCACAGATTTTAGGCACGTAAAAAGGCATAAAAACATCAGGAGGAGGAATGTAAATGTATCTCCTTACTTTTCCCATATTTTCCCTTGGTGTGTTCCACTCTGTAAATACTGCCTTTGACAGTCCCCCAGCTCATGCTGGAGGCCCATATTTGAGAGCTGCGATGAGAACAAGGCAATGGTTGTGTTTTCCTGGGGCAGTGACTACAAGCGTGGACAGGAATGGGTATTCATGGGCCCCACAAGCACAAGTCCAGTTGCCCACGTGTGGTTCCTGCAAGGCATTAGCAGACACAACGATCCTAATGATCCAGTGTCATCATTGCCTGCGACAACAGCTTAGAGGAGCTGCAAACTGTAGCTGATCCCTGTAAGCTGACTTTTGGAGATCCAGAAAGTGGAAATAGAGTTTCTGTGTATGGGAAAACATATCTGTAGAGTTAATATCCAGAAATGTAAACTGAATATTGCAACAAAATACCATTGTACCAAGTCCAAGAGTAGAATTTGGCACTGCAGTATAGCTGCACTTCCAAAAATGAACGCATTCCTTTTTAGGAGTTCCTTTTCCCAGACATCCTGCTGTGTTTAAACAGTTCCTTTGTGCCCTTTATATACTGTGCATTAATGACTATATATATATATATATCTCACAGTGTGAACGTTCCACTTACCAACATTTCGTCAATAAGTTTCTTCAGAATCTCAGCAACTTTCTTGCAGTTTTGGGAAGCGTAACTGTAGATGAGAGTCGTTGCCCCCTGGTTCCAGTCCACAAGGATGACGTTCATGTCTTCCACAGACAGCAGGAGATGTACCAAGTCAGGGATCCAGACCGGGGCAGAGCCCGTGAGTCGGTACCCGTGGATGATGAAGGTAGTTTTCTTGGTCACATCTAGGTAGTTGGAGGCTGTTGAATCGAGCTCTTCAGCACAGCTTGGGTTCTGTCTGGTGTAGAGCAGCAGCTTCACTTTCAGGTCTGTCCCTATCAAAGCGTTGCCGAAGCCAAGAGCTGTGAACGCAGGGCATGTCTCCCTGGGGTCTGAAAAGAGCAGAGTGTGGCAGTCCTGAGGTTGGCAACAGTGCATTCGCTTTCACCTTTTCTACCTGCCAGCCCCACACAGGTGGACTGGACCGGGGGGTTGGACTGGATGATCTCCAGTTTGGGGGTTGAACTAGATGATCTCCAGAGGTCCCTTGCAACCCCGTATCATTCTGTGATTCTGTACGTGTGAGTTGTCTGAGTCGGGACTGCTCCTTTTCCTCTCCATCGTGTTCATGACTGGAGTTACCCTGAAACTTAGGTTTTCTCACCGTGTTGGAATAAAGACAGCAAGTGTACCTTCTTGGAGCAGCATTCCCTGAAACAGCACAGTCCTGCTTCCACCAGCAGCTGGGAGGTGGCATGGACTTTCTCTAAAAATCCACTAGCGTGAGGAGGATATTAGAGACTGACAACTAGGATTGGTTTGAGAGCACGCCCAGATGCTCTGGACAGGTTCTAGGGTAAAGAGATCTCCTCGTGGCTTGTTTGACAAGCTGCAGAGGATCTTGCTGTTGTGAGGGGCAGCTCAATGCTTCGTTTGTGTTCGCAGATGCAGCCTGCTATTTCAGACTGTGAAATGGGACACCCTTTGAGGGTGTGAGATACATTACTGATACTGCTTTATACACAGCTGATGAGAAGCTGAATTTTGCGTAAGTGCTGCTTTATGGGATGGTCTCTGCCATTTGAAAGCCTGTCTTTGTTCTTTGCTTTTCCAGCAGAACACCAGCTGGGCCTTCAGAGTCCAATACAATCTCCAACAGCCCACTGGCAGGGAATGGAATAACTGTCTCCAGACAGACTCTCCTTGTGAAGGCCCTCCCAGGTTTTGCAGCCTCTTCCTGGCTCACAATCCTTTTCCTCAAATCCCCTTAATCTTACTGAACAACCTTGTGGGAGAGAGTGTCTCTCTCTTTACACGTATGCCCTGGGCTGCAATAATTGTTCAGGCTGCGGTTGCTAGAGAAATCTTCCTGATCTTTGCTGCTGAAAGGGCTGTGCAGTAGGTAGAATGCTTTAGAAAATAATCTAGCAAATCTCCAATACTTTGTGCATTGCAATGTATAAATGATCAAGCTTTCACAGTTTCCATGAGCAACTTTCCCTTTTCTCCTCCTATGGAAATCAGGAGCATGAGAGTGATATAAATGCTATGTGCCCAGCACATAAAATGATCTGCTCAGTTGCCATAGTTCTGCTAATTATTTTGCAGAAGCCCCGGGAGCTCCAGAAATAAAAGTTAATAGGCTAAAAGGATGTTGCAGTTAAGTCCAACTGGATATTTTAAATTACTACCATAAATTCAGGAATAAATTTTAACGTTTGAAATCCATGGAGTCCTTCCTGTATAAAGCCTATGATAAAATATGAATAGTGAGACAGGAATGGTGGAAAATGAGCCTTCAGCCAGGCCCAGTGAACATCGGTTGAAATCAGTGGCCTTTGAATAGCGGATTGTTCTGCCTCTGTAATGCTTCAGTCGGGGCTCCCAGGGGCAGTGGGACTCTGGGCCCCGCTTGCAAGAGTGAAGGTCACCTGGGTGGCTGTCTCCTGACCAGCTTGCTCTCACCTCGTCCTTACAGTGCCAAGGTGCTCCAGAGAAACAGCAGCGAGAGTTCCCCTAACACCGCTCACGCGGAGATCTCAAGGTGAGAAGCGGAGAAAAGTTAGCATTTTTTTGCTAATATACACCAGCACATGTATATCACACAGTGATACTCAACCACTGTCCTCTAGGTGCTACTGCAACATAAAAAAATACAATTACATTTAATTTTTACTAATAACTACAAATTGTTTTAGTTATTCTAGAGTGTTACTTGATAGCATTGTTAATCACCTTCACCACCACTGAAGCTGTAGTATTACAGGCAGAAATGCCAGGCTAGAATGACTTCTTTATGGTGCAAGATTGCGCTGATTGCTTAATTTGTTTCTATATCTCCTGTACTGTGCTCAGACTTGCCCAGAGGAGCACTCTGTCACCGGAAGAGCCCACACCTGCTGGTAAAGTAGAGTTTTTAAAGAGCTGATCGGCATTTCCTAGTACCTAACACAGGAACTGTTGAAAAAGCCTGGTTATATGTGCACCGAGTCTGTTAGGTTTGTTCTATTTTGATTAACGAAATCAGATCAGTGCTAATAGTGGGGAAAACCTGCCAGCTTCTTCTTCTGGCAGGCTGGTGTGTATCCCAGATTCCTCCACCATGTGCCACAAAAGCTGGCACACGAGGGCAGCCAGTTATCCTGGCTTTGCTCTTCCTGTGGATAAGCACAGGGAATCCTACCCAAATGGCTGGAAGTATCTTTGAAACTCCAACAAGATCTCTCTGGTGGAGCAAGAGGCTTATTGAGATTCACTCTGCAAGCAAATCAGTGAGATGGAAACTCGCAGCCTGGCGCTGTACTTAACCTGTGTCCAACAGACCACTTCCCTCCAGGAAAGGTGAATAAGTGTGGCGATTAACCCAGTGTCCCATTAACTTGTCCCCACCCCTGTCTTGGCCATGGGTGGCCCTGTCTTGCTGAACAGCCTCGGGCAATTCACTTTTCCGCCTCTGCTCAGTTTTCTGATGTGTAAAATAGGACGGCAAACAGCAGTTTCCTGGGCAAGGTGCTCTGACATCTCGGCACCTGTAGCAGGGAGCACACTAGCCCTACATAGGGGAGCTGGACATCTTTGGTCTGGAGCTTGAGATCAGCCTCTGAGGTGCTATTGCAGCAGGAGGGGCATCTTCAGAATAACTTGGTTCTGAAGTCACTTTTATATATATATATATATATATTCTGAAGTTATGTACTCCCAGGTGGGAGTGTTGTAGCCTTGAGAATGGTCCCAGGCAGACTCCATGGTATTTACTGCAGTCCGTGCTACTAAAGGCCTGCGTTCCCTTGGTCTCTCTCATTCCTTTCTTGGAGACACTGTTTGGAGGATTCTTCTTCCTGGATGTTCATCCTACAGGCACGCAGGGTTTGCAATAGTTGCATTTTGTGATCTTGAGGCCATCTGCATGAATAGAATACCATCTGAACCTCTTAACTCCACCAGTCTGTCCTCTTGCAAAGTGGAGTTCCATCAGATTTTCACTTCAGTGGGTCAGTGTCATTTGGTCAGATCTGTAGCTGTCCTAGCTGTGGTCCCCGGGAGACTGTATCTCCACGCAGAGCCTGTGAAGGGGCTGCTCACCCTGTCACCACCCTGCGGGGACCTCAGATAAGCGTGGTGCTGCTTCTGCTTCACCAGCGCTCAAAACACTGTCACCTTGCCTGGGCTTTTTACAATGTCTTTCAACAGATGGGGCTTTATGCATCAAGAATGAGGCGTCAGGTTTAAGCACCCTTCACTACCACACAGCAAATCTGGGTAGCGCCTTTGGTATCTACCTCACAGGGTTTCCTTGGCGCCTTTTCACACAATTCTCTTTTCCCACTTCATACCACTACATTTCCTACAGCATATTTAACAAACTAAGAAAAACGCGACCCCAAGATTACCCCAGAGAACCTGATGAAATACAAGTTAGTGTTTATAAGAATACTGTGGTTTTGTTTGTGGGTTTTTTTTTTTTTAATCCTCTTTGTTTTCCCTACAAGGCTATAACTTGACTTGCTCCCCCGTGTATGCTAACCCAAGGCAGTACATTTGTTTATTGTTACACAGGTTGATTCTTCACAGGGCTGCGAGGCTATCAAATGAAGCTTATTGTTCATAAGTGGTAATTCATCCTTCGCACCTGTCATATAAGACACTGCTGAAAAGAAATCATTCTTCTCTGAAGATTGCAAATAACACTTTCAGTGCCAATGGATAGTACTTATATAAGAGAAATGTTCGCAAAGTGAGGAAAAGATAATAAAAGTGACTTCTGGTTTTACATTTGGAACTCTTACAGCTGATGACGTTCGCGTAACCAGTATAATTTGCTTTGCCAAAATAAATAACGCTAGTGAAAAACCCCGCGCAGCAACTGTAATGCAGAGGGTAGATATGTTCGTGTTTCCGCAAGGCACAGAAAGCGTGTCGTATGAGACAAAGACGTGCCGAACAAACGCTCGGTTTCTTACCTGTTTTCACCCCGTACAGAAGGTAGATGAACACGGTGCACAGCCTCAGCATATGGACTTCCACATGGAACTGCGACGGGTCAAAGAGTTTAAGGTTCCCACAATTTCTTTGGCATGTGTCTGCTGCCTCTGACAGGAGTTTGCTCTCTTTTTTTCTGCCAGTAACAGTAGGTGTGGTGAAAGGAGGAAGTTACCAGCCACGAAACGAAGACCTGTCTTTAGTTATACAACTAAAGCTTCTTCTTAAAAAGGTGGGGCACCTTCTATTCTACCAGGTTTCCTTATTTTAAATATAGCTTGCCCTGGGGAATGACTAATCAGAGACACAAATGGTTTGGTATCACGCTGTAAGCAGTGATTTGACTACCTGTGTTGAAACTGATGAAATTTTTGCACGTCTATTTGCCTTTCGCAAAGAATGTCAAAAGGCAGCAAAGAACGTAGGTGTCGCTGCAAGCCTGATAAGCATCTGGGCAGGGCCAGCACTTGGTTTCACAGGGCCCTACCTATTGGTAGCGTTTGTGACAATCCCTACTCTCCCACGTCCCATCAGCTCTCCTGAGCAGGGTGTCCCATCCCAGCACCCCTTCTAACCTATCAGACCTTGTTACCCCAGGCAGGAGGTGGAGGCACCGTGCTTTGACGTACCAGTTTGAGTCCATCTGGGTCTCCATCCTGGCTTGGATGACACTCGTATACCTGGCGTCCCCACACTTTATCACAGCCCTGCTGGAACCTCACGAATCCGGCTGTAATTCAAGTAAAAAGGCTTTTTTTTTTTTTTACCCCCTGCTGGACAGGAGGAAGAAGATGGCAGATGTAAAGAGAACTGTCAGGGGCAGGAAAGGAAGTCTGAAATTGGAGCTGGGAGATCTAGTGGCAAAATTGGAAAAATGAGGGCGGTGGGGAGTTTGTAAAGGGGTGAGAGAAGGGATGGGGAAGAGAGAACAGGCATGGCTGCTGGATAGAATCATAGAATGGTTTAGGTTGGAAGGGACCTTAAAGATCATAGAGTTCCAATGCCCCCGCCCTGGGCAGGGACACCTCCCACCAGACCAGGTTGCTCAAAGCCCCCTCCAACCTGGCCTTGAACCCCTCCAGGGATGGGGCAGCCACAGCTTCTCTGGGCAACCTGGGCCAGGCTCTCACCACCCTCACAGCAAAGAAGTTCTTCCCCAGGTCTCATCTCAATCTCCCCTCTTCCAGTTTAAAACCTGTGTGGTAGTTTTGCCTAATGTTTTCGTAGCAAATTCTTCTAACGTGGTTCAGGGAAAGGGAAGTGGGGAGGATCAGAAACACCTCATTAAGCACAGGTTGTGTTTCCCCCCCCTCCGGTGATGATCCAGTGAGGAGCTGAACTATTACAGTTCCCAGCTGCATCGCTGTTTCTTTGGTCCATACTGTAGGGATTAAGGTTTTTGACTTTGCTAATTCTTGGGGTTAATCCTTAACTCTGCTGGCTGCCTGCAGCTCCTTCTTGTTCAGACAAGTGCGTGCTGCTTCTCTGGGGCAGGCAGGGCTTACACCTCGTTGCGCACACCAGCAACACACGTGGTTTTTTTTCACAGGCACCTTGAGCTCTCTGTCCTCCTGCAGCTCAGCAATCACAGTCTTCTTTTGGTAATCACACAGGCAAAAGTTGGGTTTTTTGTTGTTTGAAGAGTATAAACATTGAGAAAAGACACCAAAAAAACTTCTGTGGAGTCTGCAAGCTCCAGGGAAGTGCTTTTTCTGATGCACTGGCAAAAGAAAATAATTCGAAACATTATTTTCCTTCCAGTTCCTTTCTCACCTCTCCCAGTAATCCTAAACTCTGTCAAAATATTTTCTCCGTAGTGAGTTCTGCCAATGGTGCGAAGGAATCAGTCCAACAGTGAAACATGCAAGATGAACAGAAGGCTTTTACCTATTGCAAAAGACATTTGAGAATCAGAGATAAAATGAGATAAAGAAATCAAGAGGGCCTTGCCTTTCTCCTCAGCATAAAAAGAAGTAACAATTTATTGCCTGAAGCTAAGCCCAGCTTGTTTCTTTTCCCCATCGCTTCCCTCCGATCTCCGTTTCCCACCTGAGACGGCTCATCCGAGCAGCTCTCGGTTCAGCAGGCGGCCCACGGGGCCTGGCAGGCTCCTCCATGTAACTCCCATCACCCCTCCAAAGAGTGATTTTGAATAACCACCATTTTAACATCAATTAGACTGTCTGTTTATAGTACAAGCGGTGGCAAACGTACCCAGGATGGGTACTGACAGCGCTGGAAATGCTGTCCACCCCCGCCGTTCAATCCTGAAAGGAGGAGTTCAAATAATCCCCTATATACAGGTTACTTCCAGCTCTTGAATCCTGTTGACCCACCTTTCCTGCCTGCCCCACACAACCTTCCTCAGCCACACAGTAGTTAAAAGATGGTAACGACTGAATTGGGGTCATTTGATTTTTGTAGACTGAGCTCCAGCCACAGACTACACAGGAAAACTTCTTGGGACATAAGCCTTTGGGGTCAGAAGTAATCCCAGCGTGAGTTCTGAAATCAGTGACAACTTGAGACAGTAAAAAATACTTCTTTTATCACAGGTAGAAAACATTTAAGATCAGAATCAGCACCAACTTAACAATTTAACAGAAGATGCACAATAATTTTCCATAAGAGAAAAATTCTGATATTAGCTCTGAGGTGTCAGATAGCCATTGTCACTTCACTCTCGTTATAGAAGGATTTTAAACTCTGGTCACTGAGTAGAACCAGTGTTTGAATCCAAGCCTGTTTCAGAAACATTTCCTCCTTAGAGAAGCTTATGACAGCGATGGTCGGCTGAAAAATATTTTTTATATTGCATTCATGCATCCACTGCATGAGATCTCACTGATTCACTAGTTTCCCGTGGGCGGAACGTTTTCATGGAGATACTGGAGAGCCAAATCTGTCCACTTCATTTCTTGCTCTTTCACAGACTCGGTTGTGCCACCATTGTCTTGCTCTGGTTCAGGAAGCTCATTCTGAGAACAAAACAGAGGTACAATGCATTCCACGCATAATAGGCTTCCTGAAAGGAGCAGGTTGCTAAGACTTCATATGGATAAATACAAAAATCCACAAAGGAGACCAGAGGGTGCATCTGAACAATACATATCATCCATACTGATCCACTTAAAAATATTACTAAGCCCTGTTATGAACAATATTCTTTTCACATGAATATGGTGCTTAATCTGAAAGGTAAATTGGTTTTCCAGGACCCTGGGGCCTTGCTATACACTCATGCAGTGAAGAAGGAGAATATATAGCAAAAGCAGAATAAGTAAATAATAGTACGATGCAATTATTCCATTGCTTGTTTGCAATGTGTTTCTTTTGCTGTTGCCAAGAATACATTTATTATAGCTGTTATTAAGACACCTGGTTCTGTAACACGGTACTTTCCTATGGCAGGTGAGAAATCCTTCCTCCTTCTAGGTGCTGAACTCGGGTGTGGCTGTGCTCTATCAACAGCAGAAGCCAGAAACCCCCAGCGGGTGCAACACAGACCTGCTCACGACATAGTAAGGAGGAAGTAGAGTTTAAGTGAGACTTCATTTTCTCTTCTTAGATTATTTGTTCTCTGTGTTGTTGTATTGGTGCAGTCACACAGTCTGTGTTATTCGGCCAGATACCATTTGGGCAAGAACTCTGAGTTCTAGATCTCTGGAAATCCCAGCATGAGCTAAATAAAGTTTTCCAGTTTTGAAAACAGTGTATGATTTGAGCCCATTTGAGTTCACGGGATCAGATGCTCAGGATAGGCTCAAATACCACTGCACAGCCATTCTGTTTGCTCCTTTCCAATGCTGCTCAATAAGCCTCCTGTGAATTCGTGCTGGTTTTTCTACCCGATGAGAGCCAGTGCCATCCCTGGGGATCTTTCCATCCACAGCCAGAGTTTTCTTTCTATTGTTAGTTGATGAGGCTTCCTGCTGTGAGGCTGCCATCTGTATGTGACTGTATATAGCTCAAGAGATGGCTGGAAGGAAAGAAACAGTAACATTTCTTGACTTGGACACAGAGTAAAGGCAAATGTGGGCAAGGAAGTAGCTTATAATATTTGAGCTGCCTAATAAAGGCTATTCCAAGCAAAGTGGGGTTTGGGCTCTTGTATCGAAGAATCGCAGTTCTGCAAGATCGTTCCCTCAAGCCCAAATCTTGGCAGGAAAACTTGTGTGCCGTATATATATATGTGTGGATTTTGGAGGTGTGTAGCTGCTCCTTGCCCTCTCTTCAAAAGACAGTGGTGTGAGGGCTAAAGCTTGAGCTGTTACTGGTGATTTGGAAATGTCTCTGTCCTAAAGGAAACTAGCAGCCTATCAGTCCCCACTGCGTTGTCAGTGCCAGCCAGGGTAAAGCTCGTGTTATCAGAGAGAACAAGGAAAGGGATAAATCCTCAGATACGTCTCACTTCCCTGGTTGTTTCAAGAAGGCTAAGGAAGGCGTCAGGGTGGGAGATCTGAAGCTTCAGCTCTGGACTTTGGGGGTGGATGGAGAGATGCTGCCGTGCGCTGGATGCAGCGCTACGGGAGTCCCACCGCAGATGCCAGTTCGTACACTACCATCCTTGAACTGGCAAGAGCAACAGTGTATTCAGAAAAGACTGCTTAGGAAGACATTTGAAAAAAATTCAGCTTCTTTTAAAAGTGGAAATAAAGTGTAAGCAAGACTGCAACTGTCAGCATGAGACTGGGAAGCCACTTCAAACACTAATAACACGAAGGGGAAGCACAGAGAAAGGACGATTGTACTTCTCCCTCATGCCAAACCCAGAATTGTGCGATGGGAAGGGCACTCCAGTTCTGAGGAGATTTGGCAACTGGTCAGGGGAAGGGGAGAGAGAAACATCCACATCCTCGTATGCACACAGGAATGGCATATAGAAGAGAAAAAGAGTGAGCCAGATCCATCCCAGCAACCTTTTGTACAAATTAGCTGCACCACAAGCAATAGTGTCCGTGCTGCTTCATGGAAGGGGCTGTGATAAACACACCGGCCTTAACTCAGATTGATAAGCAGCAATTCACCTACCAGAGGGATGGCCACATCCTCGTAGGGCAATTTATCTTCCCTCCATGCATCATCGATCAAATCCAGGATCCTGCCGTCTCTCTGCACTTCACTGTCCATCGTCGTAGCGGGCGAGTTACAGCTGAATCTGTGACACAGAGCAGACGCTGTTTCTAAGGTCCGTAGCTGGAGTCTGGACTACAGGCTTGCTCCAGGTTTGATCCAATTTCTAGTCAGCTTGAAATTTTATGGAAAAACTTTGATTTTCCTATCCACTCATAAAAGGGAGAACTACTTCACCTGAAAAGAACACTGCCAAACTGAATTGCAGAGCGAGGAGTCTGCACAACCAGCCTGTTATTACCAATGATAGAGATGTGCGTGTGTTTGTAGCTACTGACCTTTCGCAGTCTCTTCAGCTGAGCTTGCGGCCCCCAGCTGTCCCGTCCCCTCCGACCCTGCAGCGAGCCCTGGTCTGCTGCCTCCTGGCTGTCAGCCCCTCGCCAGCCTGGGGGAGAGCCACAACAAAGCGTTTAATGCCACCCGAAACCCTGCCGAAACCCTGAGGCCCAGGAAAACGGGTAAAACAGGAGAAAGAAGACCTGCCTCCCACCCTCAGCTGCTACCTCCATTCCAGGGGTTGGTTCATCAAACCCACTGCCCCAACTTGATGTGTCCCCTCAGAACTCGCCCCCCTTGATATGTCCCTTCAGAACTCACCCCCCCTTGACATGTCCCCTCAGAACTCGCCCCCCCTTGATGCTTCCCCTCAGAACTTGCCCCCCTTGATACATCCCCTCAGAACTCACCCCCCCTTGATACGTCCCCTCAGAACTCACCCCTCCTTATGTCCCCTCAGAACTCGCCCCCCCCTTGATACGTCCCCTCAGAACTCACCCCCCCTTGATATGTCCCCTCAGAACTCGCCCCCCTTGATACGTCCCCTCAGAACTCGCCCCCCTTGATATGTCCCCTCAGAACTTGCCCCCCCCTTGATACGTCCCCTCAGAACTCACCCCCCCTTGATACATCCCCTCAGAACTCACCCCCCCTTGATACGTCCCCTCAGAACTCACCCCTCCTTATGTCCCCTCAGAACTCGCCCCCCCCTTGATGTGCCCCCTCAGAACTCGCCCCCCCTTGATACCTCCCCTCAGAACTCACCCCCCCCTTGATATATCCCCTCAGAACTCGCCCCCCCTTGATGTGTCCCCTCAGAACTCACCCCCCCTTGATACATCCCCTCAGAACTCACCCCCCCTTGATACATCCCCTCAGAACTCACCCCCCCCTTGATACGTCCTCTCAGAACTCACCCCCCCTTGATATGTCCCCTCAGAACTCACGCCCCCTTGATGTGTCCCCTCAGAACTCGCCCCCCCCTTGATATGTCCCCTCAGAACTCGCCCCCGCCTTGATACGTCCCCTCAGAACTCGCCCCTCTGCCACCCCCGCAGAGCTGGTGACCACCGATATTTATTGCGAACCGAACAGGCCTGGAGGCTCTCGCCAGGCCACAGCACCGCGGGCTCTACAGGCCTCGCCGTTACCCGGCCAGAACTGGGGGGGACGGGCAGGAAACGGGCCTCAGCGCATCCCAGCCCCGGTAACCGGGTTCCGCGGCCCCCCGACCCTCCTCAGTGCCCTCCGCCGGGGCTATCCAGCCCCCTGCTCTCCCTCCCCCGGTGGGATCGGGCCCCCCGCCCCTCCCGCGGGGACGCGGCCCGCTGTCCCCCTACCCTGCCCATCTCCGGCCGGTGCCGGCAATGCGCAGGCGCAGTCCCCCGCGCAGGCGCAGCGCCCACCCGCCCGCCAACGGCGGCACCGGCGTTAGGTTGGCAGCGGTGGGGGGCGGACGGACCGATCGATCGGTGGTGGTGGTGGGGTTTGTGGGGAGGGGAGCCCGGCCCGGCTCGGCTCGGCTCGGCTCGGCTTGGCCCGGCCCGGCCCGGCTCGGCTCGCTGCTGGCCTCCCTTCCGCCGGTAACGGTCGCCGGCCGGGCGGGGGGAGCCTGGAGCCCAGGTCGGACCCCGGGAGAAGGGAGGGAAATCGGGGACTTTTCCCCGGGGAGTGGGGCTGGGGGGCCCCGGGCACCGCCTCGGGGCGTGCTGAGGGGACGCCGTCCCCAGCGAAGCGCCTGTTGCCTCCCCGGGCTCCCACCGGGCTCCGGCCTGGCCGTCCCTGCCCCGCAGATGGGGAGCTCCTCTGCTCCGCTCTGGGGAGACCCCCCCCAGTGCTGCCTCCAGCTCTGGGGCCACCAACAGCAGAAGGACACGGACCTGTTGGAGCGGGGCCAGAGGAGGCCACGGAGATGCTGGGAGGGCTGGAGCCCCTCTGCTGTGAGGACAGGCTGAGAGAGTTGGGGGGGTTCAGCCTGGAGAAGAGAAGGCTCCGGGGAGACCTTAGAGCCCCTTCCAGTCCCTAAAGGGGCTCCAGGAAAGCTGGGGAGGGACTCTTGATCAGGGAGGGGAGCCATAGGAGGAGGGGGAAAGGTTTGACACTGAAAGAGGGGAAATTGAGCTGAGATCTGGGGAAGAACTTCTTTGCTGTGAGGGTGGTGAGAGCCTGGCCCAGGTTGCCCAGAGAAGCTGTGGCTGCCCCATCCCTGGAGGGGTTCAAGGCCAGGTTGGATGGGGCTTGGAGCAACCTGGTCTGGTGGGAGGTGACCCTGCCCAGGGCAAGGGGTGGCACTGGATGATCTTTAAGGTCCCTTCCAATTCAAACCATTCTGTGATTTCCCGCACTGACAGGCTGAGGGCCTGTTTATGGATACGTTTGGGAAGCTCTTGCTGCAACGTGTGTCGTGCTCTTCTGCTCATTGCAAACTTGTTTCCAGCAGCACTTGAAAATTACATAGTACTCTGGTTTTTTTATACTAAATAATCCCAAGCTTTTCTCACGAACAGTATTCTTAAGTCCTACATATTGTATAATTTTCCCCACTTGACTCTACTGAGATTCTTTCTCAAGTTGGGATGCGAAAGCTTGTTGATTTTTAAATGTTTTATCTCTCTTTTTGAAAAAATACTTCCTTTTTCTTCATTTTCAGAAGTGGCAGGACAGCTCTCCTTGCTTCAGCTGTAGTTAATGGCAGAGGTTGTTTCCTCTTGTGGTGTCCCTGTGGGTCTTCACTTGTTAGTAGCCTGTAACTTGCACCTCATGAGTTGCAAGCTTGAGAGGTCAAAAAAATAATACTGAGTCAACAAACCTGATGTAGCATCAGCACTGGCTAGAGGTGCCTGGTTGTGTCTTCCCCCAAACCTGGGTCAGCTGGCAAGCGTGCAAAGCTGGCAGATTCGGGGGTCTGACCTTGGGGGTCCTGCTTAAAGCTTGAGAGAAGCAGGAGTAGATGCTGCCAGGCTCTTTGTGGCAGCGGAGCCTTCAGTGTTGAACTGATCCCAGCCTCTCAGGGAAGGAGCTGCTGATAAAGAGCCTGCATTGGCTCTCGGGATTTTCTCTTTGAATTTTAGCAGACGTTGCCTGTGCTGGACAATGAAATCTCTCTGAAAATCGATTCCGTGTAGGTGTGATTAGAATGGAGCAGAAGAGCTGGGACTGGCTGGTGCCTGCTCTGGCCACCTGGAGAACTCTGGGAGTGCTGTCAGCAGCTCTGGGGATCTGCTCATCTGCTCTCCTCAGCAGCTCTGCCATCAGCACTACAACAAAGATGTTATGCATACTGATTGATTTTTGTTAAGCACAGACAGGACCAAAGAGAGATGAAACACTCTATCAGAATAGGGATAGGATTTTTTTTTTTTTCTTCATGAAATGTGTGGTTTAAAATAGAGCTGAACTCCAAAGGACAGGCTTTAGCCTCTGGATGGAGTTTTAAAATGCTGTAGGAGCAGGATAGAAGCTCTGATAGAAGTGAAAGAGAGTAAAGCTGAGTCTGGGCTTCTGAAAGTCTCACTTTCTGTGACCTGCTCCCTCTTTTGTTGATTGCTTCATCATCCTTAGCAAAGATCCAGGAGGATCCCTCTCTAAATACTTAAGAAGGTGCATAGATGTTTTGGAAACAGAAGATTGTGTGAATACCTCCCCAGAGCGAAACTGAAATGTGATTTTTGTATCCTCAGGATGAGTTTAACTATTTTTCTGTTCGAGAGCCACAGTTTCATGGAGGAGCCACTGGAATAAATTCTAGCTTTCTGGATATAGTTCCATGTGTCGTCTGTTTAACCTAGTCTGTAAGAGGGACCCAGTTTATGGACAGATTCTTACTGCTACTTGCTACAAGGTGCTTAAGATTTATTTTTTTTTTCTCTGAAGTGGCAAATAGCCCTGTTGGAGGTGGATGTGGGGTTGGCCCCTTTGGAAGTGCCCAAGTGTCCCTGATCCACTGCAGTTTGGTGCACCCAGGAGCCAGGATCTGCCAGTCCCAGTGCACTGAGTTTGCCCGTTTGCTGAAGTGCAGATTCTCTTTCACTGCTGCTGTTTGAGTTATTCCCTTCATTAGATCCCATGATTATATCACAGCAATTTGATCGTGCTGAATGGTTACATTGGGGCTTTTTTTTTTTGTGTTAGAAAAATCTGTTTTCCTTTATTTGGTGGGTATTTGGCTTGTAAGTCCGTGAAGGTGACCACTGCTCTCTTCACTTGTAATTGTGTGCTAATTGTAATTATTTCAGCTTCTTTCCTCTGTGGACTTCTGCTTGTTCTGCTGCTGGATGGAGAAGTAGCCTTGGTTGTACATTGCCATGGGTGACCACTGCTTTTGTGTGCTTTCCTAGCTGCTGAAGGCACCAGGGTTTGGTGATGGAGGCTTTGCTGGAAGGAATGAAGAGAAATGGGCAGGGGAGGTACGTATGCACCAGTATACCAGTATACACCAGTCATTCAAAGTCATTTAAGTATTAACTTTCCCTCTTATTCAGAGTCAAATCCTCTGGTATCAGGCAAAGCTGACGTTGCTTATTATTTAAGAGCTTTGGAGTTTGTCCACTGGCACACGCTGGTGGACAAATACAGTGTGTGGTGGCCTTCAGCTGATGCAGAAGCAAAGTCACTGGGTAAGCTGGTGTTGCAGTAATCACTTATCAGGTATTACGGTCTTAATTGTTAGAAATTTGATTTTGCATCTTCCTGAAAACCTTACCTCTTTTTGTTGTTGTTGTTGTAAACCCTTCTTGTCTTCTAACATCAGGGGCAGTAGTAATTAAAGGTGTGAATAAATATTATTTTTGGTAACAGCCTTGCAAGGTTAACGAGACATGACATTGTTATCTGTTTTCATTGAAAACATCTGATTATTTCCTGCTTGTGCTGAACCTGCAGTCCCATTCATCTCTGAAGAACCCTTAATGCTGTCTTAGGTGAAAGTATCTAGACTTTGATCCCAGGGAGAGACTGTAGTGCCAATAATGGAAAAAAGTGGTTTACATGTTAAACAAGCATGAAGCAAAAGTCCCTGATGCCATTTTCATAGTCATCTTTGCGAACGTGACCCAAGTTTAGTGATACCATATCTTCTGCAGATAACTGGTTGCAGAAATCAAGTTTAGACTTAGTTTTATATTAGCAGATGCTGTGAGGGAAACGTTCTTGCTTTGCATAATAGCTGCTAATTTTTGTTTAACTCGCAGGGCAGGGTGAACTTCAAATTTAACTGATTTTGGCTCCTTTAAGAAGTATTTCTTTCCCTATAGAAAAACTGCCAACTTGCGAAGCGTGCATATGCTCTGGGGGAACAGAGAAATTTCAATCCCTTACCCTATTGATTTCCATTTCTTTTCGGTGCTTCCTGTTTGACAGGCAAATTAAAGGGGTAAAGATCATCATGGAGTTCACCACCCTCTAGGGCTCTATCTCGCAAGCCTGAATATTGTCCCTGGCTTAGCAGCTTGTGAAGTTTTAGAGGAGTTAGTTGGATTGGCTTCAATAATTACTGCACCAAATTAGAAATTGCAGCGTCGCTAGGGAGCATGCTCTCCCCAATGGATTGCGAATGTTTTATTCTTCATTATCATGTTGTCATCCAACCCCCTCTACTTAGGGGTTTGTCTGCATTTGTGATAAACTTCTGTTTTCAGGAACTGTTAGCTTGGCTCTAAGATTTCTCTGGTGACTGCAACTCGGTATAAGATGCCTCTGCCTGGAGAGCAATTAAGGCAAATTCGAAATATGGATAAAACATGCTGCGGTTTGCTTAGATAATGCACAGAGCCGAGACAAAGGGATAAGAGTTGATAGGTGCTTGTAATGGTTCTCTGCAAGACATTTGACGTGTGTAGGTCATTTGTTCTTACTGGGATTTCACAAGTATTCTTTGTTGGTCATTGCCAAATTTAGGTCTCTGCCTAGCGATGATACTGCATTAGAGAATGGGATGGGCGTGTAAATATTAAGTATATTTCTCCACAAGCTGATTTGCATGGAGTTCAAAGCACTACGCATGCAGAGCTGGTCCCTTGGTGCCCATCGGTTTGTTCTGCAGACTTTGTTGTCAATGGGACACTGTACCTGAGTTGAGTGGTGCCCGCTTTGTAACTTCCAGCTCTTTCCCTTCCAGTGGTGGGTTCTTGACTTCCTGCGAGGCTGAGCTGCAGGAGCTGATGAAGCAGATCGACATTATGGTGGCCCACAAGAAATCTGAATGGGAAGGGCAGACGCAGGCTTTGGAAGCTTGCCTGAGTGTCCGGGAGCAGGAACTTTCCTCTGCCAGGGCTGCTCTGCAGGAGAAATATAAGGAGGTACCTCAAGTTCATACTGTTTTCTGATTGGTGTCAACCCCTGTGTTTTCTGTGTTACAATATAAAGACTGAATGTGAATTTCAGAGTGGTTTGGGTATTGTTTCATTAGTTTTGATTATTTTATTTTTTAATGTTTAAATGCTAAGCCAAAGCAAGGGGTTAACTTTAGTAAATAGCTGTGCTAAGCCAAACAGGAGCCTGTCTCATAATTGGAAATGAGGAATAGAGTTTATAAAGGAGCCTGTTGGAACAAGGTGCCAGGCTCGTAATTCAATCAAAGTCAAGTGATCAGCTCCCTAAGGGTCGGTGGAAGTCCACAGATTGAGTTGTCACAGTTTCTAGAGAGAACCCAGAGACATCGAATCTGGATACAGGAGTAATCCACAGCCCAGCAACCTGCATTCATTGGCAGAAAAAACATTTGGTAGGGTAAACTACATCAAGATGTTGCTGGTAGGTTCTCCAAGGGCTGTTTTATGCAGCTCAGGTTTTGTAGCCTTTAATTAAAGGCTTACTGGGGGGACTGCAAAAATTTTCTGTATTGATGGAGAAGTATCAGTAAGTGAAGTTTTTGCATAGGATGCGGGCCATAAACCTTCTCTTGTGCAAATGAACTGATGTCTCTTTCCTTGGATCAGAGGAAACCAGCAGGAGTCTGGGTGGCTGTATCTTAAGATCTAGCCACATGGGCTTTTTTTTCTGGAAGTGTTTCTCTTTATAGTTACTGTATTCTATCTTTTGGCAGACTTCGTGCTACAAATTGTATTTTGGCAGCTCTCTGAGGAAGTTGCTTTGACTTCTTGGGTTGAAAGCCAGCAGATAACTGTACAAGCCGTTGGGGTTTTTGGGTGCCTGTACAACCATACTACATCTTCAGAATTACCCAAGTACTGCTGTAGCTTTTAGTGATTTGGTGTGGAATCTAGCAAAATAAAGAGAAATGTGAGAGGTTGCGGCAAGAGTGGGTTAAGAACTCTGTAGTTTCTTGTTAATGTGGTCAGGTGCTTCTACTGGTCCACGTGGCAAGTTTTGGAGTGAATGTCTTTGATTACAGAGTTATTAAATCTGGAGTCCTGCCACAGGATTTTTATTTGCAAGAACAGTGATTTTCATCATATAGATGAGCATTGTTATTGTCAGTTGTGTTTTCTCCAGGCACTTTTGAAATATTTCTTACCACCAAAAGCGAACATTGATTTCAAAACTGAACTGTAAACTATGGTTAAGTCACTACTGCTTCTGCATGCTTTTGGTTTACTCTAATGAATTTTCTGTGGTGATTTCTTTTAATTTTAATGTATTGGCTTGGTGTCTTTTGGACCTGCAGTTATAAAGGTGGCCACTCTGGGTTGTGAATGGGAAAAAGACCCAACCCAAAAATCAGTCATGGGAGAAGTCGAATCGATGTAAGGGAAGTCTTGCCATTAATTTCAAAGTCCCATTTCTTTCTTTGTCCTTCTCATCTCCATGTGTTATTTGCAATCTCTGCTTCACCTCAGCGTAGTAAGATAAAATACATAGCCACTTTTTCTCTTGGTAGATAGCTTGAAATCATAAGGCATTTTTATGAAGAATTTGATGAAAATACCAAATAAAAATAGCCTTTTGACACAAGCCCCAAACTGTCAGTTTCATCACAAAAAATGAAAGCCAGAAACTGGCTCAAAACAAGAAGCCAGAACAGAAACAGTTCTGGCCCCAGCCTGCCAAAGACTTAGGGATAGACTTAGTCTGATTCATAGTGTGTGACCCCATTGAAATGTGCAGTTGTTAACAGAATTAGGATCTTTTAATAGTCGTTTACCACTCCTACAATAATGTATATTTATGAAATGAAAACTAAGCCCAGTACCTACTGACAATAAAGTCCACTTGTATTGTTTTATTTATTTATTTCTTAACTCTTGGTTCAGGTTGGCACGTTGCGTCACCAGGTAGCAGACATGGAAAAAGCCAAACAGGAGATGGTTAGAGAATATGAACAGCAGCTGAAGAAATTTCAAGAGGAGGTGAGTTGCAAAAAGAGAAGACTGGGTTTTAGTTCCCCCTTGATATATGATCTGATAGGTGAAATGCTTTATGTCATTGCTTTTGTTTAAATGCCATGCTTCTAAAACTTCCCATTCTTTTAATGTTTATGCTCTTACAAAAAAGAGCATTGGGCGGAAACAAAGTAATATTTTTATGCTTCATTAGGCCTGTTTTTTGCACTTCAGAGGGACTTGGTGACGAACAGAAGACTGTTGGGAGTAGAAATGTGTAGTAGATGTATTGTTGCAGTTTTCATGTGTTAGACATTTGCAGAAGTTTACTGCAAAATTGTCCTGTCTTCACCCATCGTAGTCACCATCGTGCTTATTCTGAAGTTGCCATGGGTACAGGCAGCAGCAGTTTGCTCCTTCAGCATTTTGTGAAATTAAAAAAGGGTGGTGGTGTAACTGGCCTTGATCCTATGAGATGAAGAGATGAGCATGGTATGTAGTCTCATCTTTTGGCCTCCATTGACTTGGATTTCGTTGGTAAGGATTTTGTTCTCTCGAGGCGTATTAGTCTTAATACACTTAATGAAAACTAAGTATACTTAGAAAATATTTTTTGAAAATAATTGCAGAGCTTTCATCTCAAAAAAGCTTCTGATTTCACCGCAAGGTGGTACATGTGGAATGTCCTGCAGGTGGTACAACAGCATTCCATGTTTATGCCTTAACTCTTTGCCTGTCTCCACTTGCTTGGCAGCAGTAGAGTTAAATGGCATGAACAGCTAGTGAGCATTGACCTGTTTTCTCTGGAGGGCTGGGCCTAGCTCATGCTCGCTGTAAGCCATAAGTTAAATTAATTTGGTAGCCTCTGCTTTGATGACAGAAGGCATCTGTCCTCATTTAAAACACCTTACTGTTCGGTATGACTAACAGTCTTCGTTCACGAGATGTTCCCACTGGAATTGTGGATAAGCTGCAAAGCAAAGCTGGGGTGCATTGGCACATCTGCCTAAATTGCTAAGGCTAAAATACAGTGTGTGTGTTGTGGCCAAAATTGCAATGTGTTGGTATTTTACCCACGCAGTATTAAGGTATTAAGCTCCAATATTCCTCAGTCTTCTGTTCCTAGTACTGTTTGGAGAAAATCTCTCTGTCTCGGTTTACCACCATTACCAGTAAAATTACAGGTACGGTGTCTTACTCACTGAGATTGGTGAAGGAATAAGGCTGTAAGCTCCTGACGTGTTTGGCAAAAGATGTCCATCTTTCCAGTCCCACTGAACATGCCTCAGTACTTTGCTGACTCAGGGCTCTGGAGAGCCCTTTGTGACCAGCTCACGAGGTCTTGATTCAGATGTTTTTTCTTCTCACGTCCTTCTGTTCATCCATGGGCTTGGCTTTCCCCATCAGTAAAATGGGAATGATGACTTCTCAAATTTGTGTGGCCGTTTGGAAACTTAATTTATTTAATAGCCAACTTGGAGGGAGCTCATCAAATGGAAAATTCTGTGCAAGTTGCAAGCGATTATTTGCTCAGAGGGTCATTTAAATGTCAAGAGTTTTTCCCTCATTCCTGCTTCTGATATGACTTTAGCATTCTAGCAGTAGGCGTAGGAGTGATATTTTCTGTTGGCATTCTCCCCTCATTGTGAAATACATGGTGTATCTAAGCAGAAAACGACAGATGAAGTAGTGTTGATATTATGTATAACGGCGATTCTCAAATTTTCCTTTTCCCACTAAGCGGAAGGGTTGCAGCTCCCACCTGAGCTTCACGAGTGTATTTTAATCACGTAAGAAATTGTACTTGTGTGTAGAACTATCCCCCCACCCCGTCTCCTCTGTGTGATATCAACCACGGGTAGTGCCTGCTGTTGCTGTGTCTGGGAGCCACCTGTGGAGAGGGGGCTACCATGCTCTTTCTGCACTGACAGCCACACATAAACCTCTTGTCTTATCAATATTATAGTCGTGTGGTAAGACAGGGGTCTAATTAGAGCTGCTGATGTCATGACTTCAGTGGCATCTTGCTCCTTTTCTACAACTCGGCATATTTTGCAATCCCGTCGGTATAATAGGCTCATTATACAAATAGAAGCCTTCGCTTGCAAGCTGTGTGGCCTTGATTAGGGGAATTGTTTGTGTGAAGCCATTTTGTGTGCCTTCTTTCACAGTGCTGTCTAATTCTTGCCTTAGGGTCCTTGAACAAAGTTGTCTCTTTCACTGAATTCCTTGCAGTTGTCCAGGCTGAGGAGGAGCTATGAGAAGCTGCAGAAGAAACAATTAAGAGAAACCAGAGAAGAAGCTCACAAGAGACAAGGGGAGGACCAGTTTGAAATGAGCCGACTGACCAGGAAGCTGGAGGTACGTAGTGAAAAGGGAAGTGCTAATCAGAGTTCGTACGTATTTCTGGGCTTCGGTGGTGACTGAATAGTCAACTAGGAAGTGGACTCTGAATCCTGCTTAAAAAGCACTCTCCATCTACTCTCCAGGCGTAGCTCTTCTCAACTGCTTGTGTAATAAAGGCAGTTTGCTGCGTTGAGGCCTCTGAGTACCCAGGATAAACTATGCTGCTGTTCTTATTTGTAGACTAAATAGAAGGAAGAAGGTGCTGGAAGGGTAATTAATGATGTGACTGGAATGAATTCCAGTGTGGTGAGGTTGTCATCTCACTTCTTTGAGGAGGAGGGAGCTACTTGTCATGCTTCTTCTCAACCCCGTCCCATCTTTTAATCTTTCTGCTATGCTGAGCTCAACCGCACTCAATTTTCTTCTGCTGCACCCCAAAGATGTGGGTAACAAACACATCTGACTGATGTAGTGTCCAATTTCTGGAGCAGAGATTAGCATTAACATTCTGTAGTTCATACTTGCCGTCTTAGTGATTTCAACAGCAGCATGTTTTGGAAGCTAAAGACAGTTGGAATTGTTAAACCTCTGACAGCAAATCCATGAAACTAGCCATGAATCTGTTAGCACTTAACATTTGTAAACAGCAGTAATTGACACTGACGTTTTAACTCGGGAGGGAACGAAATAGAGCAAGCACAGTATGTGAGGGGTTTTATACTGCTGAGTTGGTGCATCAAATGACTGGCTAATGGGATCCCTGCTGTGGGGAAAGGTGCGTGAGGATGTGGTGGAGAGAGAAAGCAAACATGGATACGAACTAGAAGGGGGCCCTTCTTGTCAACTGCATGGACGTACTGCTCCAAGCCACCCCTGCTGTCCTTGCAGGAGTTTCGTCAAAAATCACTTGACTGGGAGAAGCAGCGCTTGCTCTACCAGCAGCAGGTGGCATCGCTGGAAGCGCAGAGGAAGGCTTTGGCTGAGCAGTCTGAGCTCATTCAGGTACAATTAATTTGTGCTGAAAGTTTTTGTTTTGTTTGTGGCAGCGGGTGGGAGGGAAAGGAGGGGGGGGAGAGACTAATGAAATCTCTCAGGCTTGAATCCAGCTTAGGTTGCCATTGAAATGACTTTTAATGTCCCAGTGGAATAAGGTTTACTTGTATAAGTGCTGTATGGAAAAAAGATCTGGAGTCTGTCAACAGAAGTTAGATAAACCTCGTGCAGCTCTTCCTGCCGCCTCTCTACCCCTCCAATTAGTAGAGAAGACGGTAGGATGAAGCTTTCCTTGGAAGGCAGAGACCACAGCATATGACACTTTAAAATAGCTGTTACATCATATTGTCTAATTCAAAGCTGCGTACCTGCCAGTAGCTAAATATGTACCTTGTAGGTCCAGCTCAGAGGATGATGTTGGAAAATAGTCTTCTCTATGACAGATACTTCTGCAAAGTACTGAAGTAATAGCAGGTTTCAGCCCCCCTCTTTTTTTTTTTTTTTTTTTTCATCTTTTTTAAAGTCTCTTAAAGGCAAGAAGAAGTAGTGGGGCTGCTGTTCCTGAAAAGCTGATCGCTCAGTGAGTTAGCGATGCTGCAGCAGAGCAAGATGAATTGACCTAGAGCACAGCTGTGAAGTCACACTGACACAATCACAGCAGACACTGATAAGAAGCTCTTGCTGGGGGCTTTGCACTTAATGGGCTCCTGAGTTGCTCTTGAGTGGAAGCTCCCGCGAGGAGGAAGTTTGTGATGACAGGATTGACGCTGGCTCTGACGGGGGCTTTGTGAGAGGCTGACACCAGGAGATCTACAAATGCAGAGAGAGCCGTTGAGCAGAAGGTCTCGCTGCTCCGCTGTCTTTGTATCATTGATAGCTCCATTGTCTGGGAACAGATGTGTCCTTGGAGTGCGGGCTGGTACACTGGAGCGCAGAGAAACTCTTCTCACTGTGCAGCAGAAAAACAGGAATTTGGGGAAATTTTTCCTAAGCGGTGTAGATGACTTAGGTGCATAGGTACTGTGAACAGACTGCCTGAATGCTCCATTTCCTTGAAAAGCCCAGCATGAAAGGGCTAAATTTTTGCCTTGGATGTTTCTATTCATTTTCATATGCTTAGTTGTTTTTCTGGGACCATGGAGTGTTTCCCCTTTCTCTTTCAGCTGGCTTCCCCTCCTATCTCTCAGCGCAGGCTGGGGCAGCCTGGGCTTCTCACCTAAGGATGAGCACCTCCCTGTAACACCCACAGCCTTTAAAGTCAGCAAGTGAAACTTGGAATCCTGTGCTGTCCTGCACATTCTGTGGCTGGAAATAAGAGATATCTTAAATGTTTCCTTAATGCAGAAATAAATGTTCAGGTAGTCCTGGGTGGAGAAAGGCTGTGCTTTAAACTCTTGCCCCTCTTGATTACGTTTTTTGTCACGGCTATTCAAATAATGAAAAGGCTGTAATCAAAATTATACCATAGCCTTCCAAATGCACAGTTCCTATAGTTTTCTCAGTTATGAGGCATTATGTGCCAGGCAGTAAATGAAGGCATGTGGTGATTCTGGAGCTGGCAGGAATCGCTACTCTTAGAAATCGGGAGTAAAGGACTACTCAAATATTTTGTTTCAGCCTTTAAAAATTACAAGGTACTATAGAAAAAGGGAATATGTGAAGTGAGTATTCTTAGAAGCTTATATGAGAGCTGGCTTGTTAAATTTCACCAGCTAGCTATGTGGAAAAAAATGCTATGAAATAAAAGTATTGTGCCTATAAATAATAGAGCATGTATTGTTTGCTAGTCATACGTTCCTTATAACTTTTTTTTTTTTGTCTGCCATTAAAACAATAAAACATTCAAAGTGAGCGTTCTCGCAAGCTGTTAGAAGCAGATATTTACTGTGTAAAGCAAAACATAATTGACTGTTACATCCAGTTCGTTTTTTCATCTGTTTGGTGGTTGTGTTTTTTGTTTTTTTTTTTTTCCATTGTGCACCAAGACCTGCTTTCTCTCCTGGTGTGGAATTAACGACTGGGTTAATCTCTAGCTTGTGTATGGTATTTACAAACCTCCTTCCCTGCTGCCATCTCTCCTGGTCTAGCCGTAGGTTAATGAGCAAAAAATAGTAGGCAGCTTTGTTCTTAGTTCGTACTCGAGTATGAACTCACAACTTGAGTGATGCGAGATCCTCTTTTCCCAGATTCCCTTTTGGAATCAGAGTGGCTCCTCAGGGTTTTTTTTTGTTCTATTTTCCTTCAGAAGTTTTACCCATCTTGTAACCCTGAAACAATGCGTTCCCTAATCCCTGAAAGGTCGTGTTACTGACTTTGAGAACGTGGCTTGTTCCCCACAGAAATCAGTAGTTGTTTTGAATGTAGTTTTGATACACTGTGTTTTCTATAATTTAGCTTTAATGCAAACCAATTGCTCTTGGCAGACTCAGCTTGCCAATCGGAAGCAGATTCTGGAGTCAGTGGAGCTGGCCAGTCGCTCGGAGATCCAGCACTTAACCAACAAGCTGGAGAGGGCCAATGATGCTATCTGTGCCAACGAGCTGGAGGTGGAGAGGCTTAACATGAGAGTGGACGACCTGACTGAAAACAATCGCATGATTCTAGAAGATCAGCAAAGGGTTCAAGAAGAATTAAGGCAATCCAAGAAAATGTTAGAGGTCAGTGGAGGAACTGTTAGGAAACTGGATGTAAAGCAGTGCTTGGGAGACATGGCAGGAAGGCTCTTCATCCCAGAGCTTCTCTCTCTTTCTAGAGCTATTGTAAGGTTCCTGATTGGCCTCAAAGCTGGCTTTATACCCGTGTGGTGCTCTGCAGTATTTCCAAGGGTTCCTTAAAAATCTGATCAACCTCTCATGGCATTACAACAAACTGATTTGGTCCATCAGTAATGCCTTCTCCCTCCCGTGCAGGTGCTACAGGATGAGAAGATGGAACTTCGAGCCACCTTGCAGTCTCAAGAAGATTTCATTGACAGCTCCAAGCTGCACCAGGAACAGTTACAGAAAGAGCTGGCCAGGGTGACTGAAACTCTTCACACAAAAGAACTCCTCATCAGGTAGTGTCTGTGCCTCCCTGGTTGGTACTTGTGCTCTTGAATCCAAATCTATATTCCAGGTTCTCCCACTAAGGATGGGAGAAGCATTTTCATACGGCTGGATCTGTGGTGGTTGATATATAGAATTGTACGCTGTAGTTTCTGTGCTTCCTTGCAGCATTTGCCAAATTGCATTGCTTTTGAAATCAAACTTTGGATTTTGAAGAATGTGGAAGGAATCAGCTTTCTACTCAGCTAGGTTTCTGGAGGCAGCACAGGGCTTTTGAGCTTTTTAGCTTTTTTTTCCCCTCAGGCATTTTCAGTCAAACGCTGGAGGCCTTTCAGGATTTGATAACGTGCTCATTAACGTAAGTGAGAGTTCTCACCGATTTAATGAGTTACCTTGGGTAAGGTAACTACATATGTGACAAAATCATCTCGGCCTTCCCCTTCTGCGCTGGCAACACGCAAGAGCTCTAGGGTTCTGGTGGCCGTGTCAGAAGGTTTTGGCGTGTGTTACCCAACAGCCCCACCGTTTCTTGCCGGCTGGATGTCTGCTAATGGCAGGGAGATTGAGGAAAATAGGATGTTGTCTTTTCCAATCAGCCTGAGCTCGAACAGGGGGCTGTCATCCAGCTGACATGTTTGCGCGTTCACAGCGCACGCAGGTGTCACCAAATGTTGGGTTTTATGTATTTTTCAGAGAATTCCAAGAAAACGGTGGTTATGTTCCCTGTATTAGTGAACTCGGGCATGACTCAATTTGTACTGAGATTAAAGTTCATGTTTCTGCTTAGGGCTTTGGAGGAACGCTTGCAGGAGAAGCAATTGTCTTCCCCAGGGCTAGAGCTGGAGCATATACTGCTGCAGCTGGATGTTGCCCAGAAGAAGGAACAGCACTTGCAGTCAGAGGTGACTCATCTTGAGAACAGGTAACCCACTGCTTGCTTTCCCTGGATGTGCAATGAGACTCGGATAATAACATAATATCTAATACATTGTATTCATCGAGTTAACGAGTCCCACTGATTTTTTTTGTAGGCTTATTTTAAATATCAAAGGGCTGAAGAAATCAAATGCTATTCATTTTGCCGTTTAATAGTGAGGCTGTTTTGCTAATTGGTTGGCTGCTTTTCACGGCACAGTGTGGGTGTTCTCAGTGTTTTAGCTTGCTTGGGCTTAGCACCTTCACTGGGAATAGGGTAAGGAGCCTTTGTTGGTCAGCTGGTAAGAACCAGATCTAGACCTTACTGTGAAACAAGGATTATAGACAAGCCTTCCTCTCCGAGTTTGTGGTTTTCAAACTAATGTTTGCATGGGAAATTTGTAATCTTACCATGGTAAAGAAACAAACAAGAAACAGCTGTTATCTGTAAGATCAGCTTCCTGATCTCTTTTGAAATGATTTCGGTAAACAAAATCAAAGGATTGGTAAGAAACTTCTAGGTTAAGAGTCCGGTTTCTGTTTTGACGGACACAGGAGACTGCTTGGATGATCAAAGTTTCTCAGACCATGTCCTCCCCCTTGCGGGTATTCTAATCTGTAGTTTTACGTTTGGCACCCAGCCTGGTGTCTTCAAATGCAAGGTGTGCGCAGCTGAGCGAAGAGCTGGATGAGAATATCAAAGAGCTGCAGTCAATGGAAGAACACCGTGCTGAGTCAAAGGCGGAGATTAAAAAGGTAATGGTGCTTTGTTCCTGGAGAGTGGGAAGGGCACAGCTGTGGAGTCAGCTCTTCCCGTGTGTGTCAGGTGCCCCAGCAGAGCCCGCAGCGCACGGGTAGCAAAGCTCCAAGTGGGATGGAATGCCAGGAGTGCTGAGGGGCGAGGAGCAGAGCTGGCAGAGGAGGAGTTGAGCAGGTGGGTTTGCAGGTTTCTGTACGTGGCTGTGAGGTTTGCTTTGTGAGCACCTCTTAGGCCTCCCCCTGTGCACGCAGTACTTCCCTACAGCGTGGAGATACTAAATTAGTGCCGGAGGGGCAAATAGGCAAAGAAGGCCTGGAATCCTGAGTTTAAGCCTAATACAGACTCCCAACAGGGTAAGGAACAGGGAGAGAATGGGTTTTGCTGCAGTGTGTCCTATCACGCTTGAGACAGGGCTTTCACATGTGTTCTAATCCATATGTGAGTAAGGGAGTTTATTTCAGAGTTGATGCCTAGATGTGAACTCGGGGCTGGAAGAAATGGAGCAGCTCATCTGCCCCAAGGACCTCACCCCCGTGCTCTGTGCACCCGAGGGAGGCGAGCCCTCCGAAAGGCTTGCCTTTTAATAATGGTCTAGGTCAGTTAGTGTGAGAGCTTCCACTGGAGCATGGTTAGAGCAGAAACCTTATTGGGCTTGAGTGAAAAACCTCACTTCTGTGAAAATCCCTCATCCTTTATTCTGAATGTACACAAGTGCAGATCTTGCCAGAGATGTGTGCTTGGTTACACACCTAAACAGCCACACAGTAAATGAATCTCCTACAGGCTGCTGGGGAGGAAGGAGAGATTTATTATGGTTGTTTCTATTTTATATACTTGGGAGGCATTGAGGTGACATGGAGATAAATCACTGTGTGTATGGTATTTACATGGCTAGGCAGAGATCATCTGATTCAATTTTCTAAAATGCTTGTAATTCTGAGAAAAAAATGCTGGAGGTTTGGGTGGTTAATATTTTTGGCTAGTGGAATGGAGTACTAGGGAAGAAATTATGCTATGTTGTTGTTCTCTTATGTCACTGAATAAATATACGGTGTGTCTACCGGAATATTGTATGCAGTTCAGGTCTGCCATCTCAAAAAGGATTGAATAAAACAAGGTAAGGAATGGAAAAAGATGACCAAAAGGACAGAGTGGTTTTTTTTAATACAAGGAACAGCTGAATGGAGTAGGTCTTACCAAGCTGGAAAAGAGATAAATGAGATTGAACGTACTAAAAATAAAATCATGCCTGTCATGTGGAAAGTAAATAGAGAATGATTATTCTCTCATAACACGGGGACTAGTGGTCATCAAATGGAGTTATGAAAACAAAGAGGTATATTTTTACCCTGTGCATAGCCGGCCTGTGGAAATTTGCCATGGGTAGCTTTAGTTGCTACAAGCTAATATCGATTCAAGAGACTTAGGACAAATTCATGGAGGAAAAGTCTGGCTAGAGCTATTTAAAGATACCATCTCTGCCTCTGGAAGTGCTTGCCCAGTTATGGTAAAACACCGGGTATCTGGTGTCGGCCATGGAGGTACAATGGTGAGCTAAAGAGACCCTGATTTGATCAATTATGGGTCTTCTGGAGTACTCCACAGCATGTCACATGTCTTGTGCCAGTTGGCAGTTTATGGTGTGGAAAAGGATTGGGATGAGGTGGTTTTCAATCAAGAAGGACAAGCATGCACGGAGGGCTTGTTACACAAAGCTTTTTGTTTTCCTGTACTTAAATTTCATATTACTGTGTCCTTTTTTGCTGAAACATCTTTTAAAAGCTCATGGGTGGTGTGTGCATATCTTCCTCCAGTTGAAAGAGCAGCTCTCTCAGGCGGAACAAACTCACAGCAGTGAGCTAGAAGGGATGAGAAGGGAAATCTCCAGGTTGACGCAGGAGTTACACCAGCGGGACATCACAATTGCGTCTGCAAGTGGCTCCACATCAGACCTAGAGCAACGGCTGAGAACAGAGATTGAAAGAGCAGAGAGGAAAGCAGTGGAGCACAGGGTAAAAAAGGGCAGAAGACTCTTATGCTGTCTCCTTAAGGGATCTGAAGGCTTGGAACACCACCCTAGGTTTTAGCTATGTTAATAATTTCCTTCTCTCTTCAGCCTTTGAACAAAGGCTTTGAGACCCTTCTGATGAAATCTTCTAATTTACGGTGTTCACTGAATCTGTCTTCCTCCTTCCTTTGAAACCTGGGACTGACAGTCCCACAGAATTCTTTGAGATCACTCACGCTAACTAGGCCTGGAAGATGACATCTTTGAAAACACAAGTAAACGACAACTGTGCATGGTTATTTGTATGGCCTTTTCTGTAGGGTCCCTGCAGAACAGGACATGCTTTGTACTCATGCTTGAATTGAGGGTGGCAGAGACCTGGAACAGGCTGCCCAGAGAGGTGGTGGAGTTTCTGTCTGTGGAGACATTCAAAACCACCTGGACACGTTCCTGTGCAACCTGCTCTGGGTGAACCTGCTCTGGCAGGGGGTTGGAGGAGATGATCTCCAGAGGTCCCTTCCCACCCCATAGCATTCTGTGATTCTGTGAGATGCCTGCAGGATGTTGTGGGTACGTGTTGTGTTCTTTTTTTCTGAGCTTGTTGTTTGTTTCTGTTTCCTCAGGTAATTCTGGTCCAGCTGGAAACCTTGAGGCTGGAGAACCGTCATCTCTCAGAGATGCTGGAAAAAATGGAGTGCGGTATGCTAGAGGTATGCATTAGGGACCAGAGATGGGCAGGGGCTCGTGTTGTGTGTCCCCTACCTGGGGACAGTAATAGTCTTTGCCCAGGCCTCTCAAAATGTGTGGTAGGGCTCAGTGAACTTAAAACCTAAGCGAAAAATACAATTTGTGAGGAAACGGGCCCAGAAATACACAGACTACTCACAGAGTAGTGAGAACTGTGGAAGCAGAGCCCTCATCTCAGTTTTCCCGCTGTGGTGGGCTCCTCTTGACGTGGCACTCTTGAGGCTAGTTGAGGCCACCTTGTGCAGAGGGGAGAAAAGGATCCTGTGTGGAAGAGGCACAGTCTTGGCAGGAATAATTCCTTGAAGCGGTTGGTTTTAGTGCTTGTGGGAGGGGAGGAAGAAAGGGCTGGTTTGCAAGTTCTGTCTCACATAAATCAGAACGGATGCCTCACAGGGGGCAAGGACTGGATTCAGACAGCTGAAAACCTCATGGGAATGTATCATCAGAGCTTTTATCCTGTCAGAGCTGTGGGAAGGAAATACTCAGCTCTTTAATATTAGTTTGGAGTGATTATCCAATATGCCAAGTTCTCGGGGAAAGTGTTGAACAGAAGCTTGTGACTGGTGAGATGGAGAAAAAACAAAGCTTTCTCGAGAGCTGATTTGAGACTGAAATGACCTAAGGCCCCATTCCTTTGTGCTTGAAGTGGCTGGTGGGCTTTTTCCTGCCTGCCTGACTGAAAACTTGATAGCAAAGTGCAAAGCAAGAAAAAAGACCCCACACCTCCGTGGTACAGGAGCTACTGATCTTGGCCAGGTTCTTCTAATGCACATTTGGAAAGACCTTAGATACGGCAGTGACGAGAATGAATTAAGTATCTAAATTTAACAGACTTGGCAAAAAGAAAGTGTGAGTGTGACAGGAGTAGAAAGAATGGGAATTATGCCCCAGGGAGAAGATGGGGAGAAGAATGTTGTTCAGATTTTCCAAAAGAAAAAAAGTAATTCACTTTTACCAGTGGAAGTTTCTAAAGGGCTATGGGTCACCCCATGTGGGTGGATGTGTATGCACAGCCTTTTGTAATTATTACCATAGGCCTTTGCTAATTTGAGCGAGGGGATCTGGAAGTGTTCTTGCAAACAAATTAGCAAAGGCCTGTGAGCCTACAGCCAGAAGCAGATACACTTGAACTATTCTTGGTCTGTATTTTCCTGTTTTCAAAAGCAGCCAGTGGTGAGAGAGCCTTCCTTTCCCAGGCAGATCAGCACAGCTTGTCTGGATGCAGGCACAATAATATATCATTGATTTGCTCTTATGAAAGCCTTGAAACTTTTGCCGGTCAAAATTGAGATTAGAGGGTGTGCTTGAAGGAATTGCTTGCTGGCCTTTCCTCTGGATTCGACCATGTGCCTTGCAAATCCAAAGTTTTGACTTCAGCCCTCCTCTGCCTATTAGGGAAAAGATGTCACCCCGAGTGCTCTCAGTGAAGACTATGCTATTGAACTAAATAAATTACAGTCCGAGAACCAGCAATTGCGGAAGGATCTCGCAGAGGCCAGAGCAAAACTGGGGCTCACCCAGGAGGTCTGCCAGGACGGAGCCGAGGGCACCGCTCAGCAGATGCAGGACGAAGAGCCTGAGGCCAGGGATGTGCAGTACAGGTGAGTGTTGTGTGATCCCAAGGATGCTGCTTCCTTATTATGAAGGAGAACAGAAGACCTGGGCATGTGTGGGTTTTTAATGACGTGCTTTATGTACAGTATCTATCTCCAGCACATAATATGTATGGGAGAGCACAAGAACTGGTTTGGACTCTGCCTTTATGCTTGAAATGCGGTAGCTTTTAGTCCCAGCTGGTTTGCGTTCTGCAAAGCCAGGGAGTATCTGACTGTCTTTTGACTGCCTTTGCCTTTCTCTTTGCTTGAGAAGCAGTCGGTGCTCTTTTGGGTGAAGGGGTTAGATTTGGCCCAGGTGGCCGTGCTCCTTTCTTTTGCAGTACTAGGATGTGCAGACTGTAGTTTCTGATATCTAGAATAGCAGAAGAGTGAGAGAGAATTCCCTAGAGACTGGATGTGCATGTGGAAGTCCTACGGAAACAAGAGCCAGTTTGCATTTGCAGGGCTATTAGTAACCTCTCTGTTGTTATCTCTGTGCAAGTTTTTGCTGAAGTTCAGCTGCTGAGAGGCAAACTTCTCCAACAGTTTTGCGTTCAAACCTGCCTTCTAGGACAACTCGGGAAGCACAGCACAAACATGATGCACAAGCAGAGAGAATACATCATGAACCTGACGGGACTGTTCAGCATCATCAAGGGGAGCCCCAGGGATGGGGGGCTGCTGAAACAAGAACTGTGACCCCTGAGACGGGCGAGCTGTCCACCCCGACCAGCAGGAAGAACTCCACAGAGTCGCTTGCTTTGGGTGCCTCGCTGGGAACAGATTTTTTGCTCCATGTGCTGGGTGGAAACAAAGATTTTGCAGATGAAGCATCTAAGCAGCCCATCTCAAATCATCAGAGAGAATCTGTGCCTTTGGTAAGCCATTGAAAAGAAGCTGGTTGCCATTCAACAGCTGAGGATATAGCTGGGTTCTCATCTGGCAAAAGGAGCCAGATTTTTAATGTGCGATTTGTCTGGTATGTGTATGATTCTGTAGGTGTACATCAAATGTTAAACAGGGAGGAAGAATCACTGCTGGATGGTTAATACTTGGACAATGGGGGAATGGAAGAGGGTCACTGAGAGTAATCCTCATACCCTGGGTCAGACAGGGCTGTAGTAGTTCAGGGAGGGGAGAATCCTGGGTGCTGATCCTTGCTGCAGATGTGTTGCCACTAGAGTATTTAGACTCTGCCACTTCAGAGTGTTTTCTCCTCTGGTTGTGTGTTAGCAGTGACAACAGCTATTTTTATTTTGTGGGGAGCCCAGAGAAGAATGTGATGCACATATAAGCGGGGGCTTGTCAGGTTTGTACATCTTGATGAGGTTTATTGCCAAGAATAGGTCTTGATTGTTTCAAGACTTACGTAGCTTGTGGGCACATCCAGAAAACAAATGTTGAGAGCTTAGGGAATGGTAATATTCTAAATGGAAACTCTTCAGATTGCAGGATTGGAACTGAAGAGCGAGCGGTTCCACTTCAGGGTCTGAGAAGCTCTAGGGCTTGATGTTTAGTAGAAGAGAATGTGCTGCTTTTTGTTCTGAGAGGTAGAAATAAGGTTTCTAAGGAAATGCAAATATTTCTCCTGGTGTTGACTGGGACTCCCTCCTTGTGGTGAGGCTCTTTAAGTCAGTTCCTTTAAGTCTTTAGGTCAGTTCCTTCAATGTTAAGAGAGGAGAATTCTCATCAGTAGGTAATAGTGGGGTAGGAGAGATTTGCTTGTTATCTGCAGCCTTTTTTCTGCTTCCCTTTGTTCCTGGCTGTTGATAGAAGACTGGAAAACCACAAGACTCCAGGATTTAGAAGTAACCAGGTACCTCCTCTTGCCAAGACACTGATGCAAGTTTTCTGTAGGGGAAAGCAGCCCCTTAGTAACTTTATAATTCACCTGCCAGCCCCTGTGCAGGAAGCTTTTCTTCATTGACTCGTAAATTAAGCTTAGTTTAAAATGTTATTTTTGTAAGTTAAGAACACATGGGTAAGTGATTTGAGTAGCAGGAATAGTTCTAGACTGTAAAGGTAAAAATCTGGGGTAGTTGATTGACCATTGCTGGCTGAACTGGAGCGGTGTTCAGTGAGCTGCGGTGGGAGTTTGGTCTGTACCTCCTGTTATTTCAGGGAAGAAGAGGAGGTATAGAAAAGAAAGCAGAGCTATCCCCAGTGCTGGCCCAGTCTGGACAGTTCTTTCCCTTCCCTGGAACCCAGGTTCTGAGATGATACAGCTCACTGCCATTTTTATGAAGACAAGGAGCAAGATCATAGAATCATAGAATCCTCTGGGCTGGAAGGGACCTTCAAAGGTCATCTAGTCCGACCCCCCCCGCAGTCAGTGGGGACACCCCCAACTAGACCAGGTTGCCCAGGGCCTTGTCGAGCCTTACCTTGAATGTCTCCAGGGAAGGGGCCTTGACCACCTCCCTTGGCAACCTATTCCAGTGCTCCACCACCCTCATGGTAAAGAACTTATTCCTAATGTCTAATCTAAATCTGCTTTTTTCCAGTTTAAAGCCATTACCCCTTGTTCTGTCATTGCCGGCCTTTGTAAACAGACTGTCTCCAGCCTTCCTGTAGGCCCCCCTCAGGTACTGGAAGGCCGCTATGAGGTCTCCCCGGAGCCTCCTCTTCTCCAGGCTGAACAACCCCAGCTCCCTCAGCCTGTCCTCGTAGCAGAGGTGCTCCAACCCCCTGATCATTTTCGTGGCCCTCCTCTGGACCCGCTCCATCAGGTCCACGTCCTTCTTATATTGAGGGCTCCAGACCTGCACACAGTACTCCAGGTGAGGTCTCACCAGAGCATAGTGGCAGAATCACTTCTCTGGATCTGCTGGCAACACATCTCTTGATGCAGCCCAGGATGCGATTGGCCTTCTGGGCTGCGAGTGCACACTGCCTGCTCATGTCCAGCTTTTCATCCATCAGCACCCCCAAGTCCCTTTCCTCAGGGCTGCTTTCTAATACCTCATCCCCCAGTCTGTATTGATAGCGATGTAGACCTTAACGCATGTGACCTTAAGACGTAGACCTTAACACAACCATGACAAAACCCGTGGTATTTTGTAGTGACCTTCTCTAGACTCACGTTGTGATTGCTCACGCCGTGTCATTCCCTCTCAGTATTTGAAGCGGAGGGACTGGGAATTGAAGTGAAACTCCAGTTCCCCCAAGTAAACAGTTAATTCCTGTTGATCCCTCTGTGGTCAGGGTTCCACCTGGGAAGTGCAATAGTTACGCAGGCAGATGGGAGAGCTCGTTTCTGTTCAGCGCAAGCCCTTAGAGAGGGGAACTGCTGGAATGGAAAAGTTATGTGTGCTGAGGTACTGATTTTACTCCCTGCAGTTTTGGCAAAGGCTTGGGAGGTTTTCCCTGTTGGTTGGAGGCTGTTGGGAGGGACATTTACCTGTGACACAAGCGTGAGAGCTGAGTGCTTGGTCTGTCCTATTGGACAGAAATGACACAAGACATAAGGAAACGTATTTACTTGCATGATTTGCGGATCAGTAGTGTTTCTGGCTGAAACTTGGAATGAGAGAACACCTGATAACCCTTTATTTCCCTTTAGTGCCCCCTGCCTACAGCTTCAGTTGACTCGATAGCGACAAGATACCTGGAAGAGGAAGAACTGAGATCCCAGCACATCCTGGAGTCCCTAAATGCTCACATTGAGGAACTGAAAAAAGAGAGTGACAAGATAGTGAGACAATTTGGACACCAGGAGTAATGTTTCTCACTGAATTTGAATCCTGGTTTACTGATGTGGTTCCAGACAGTGACTGGGGAGGTACCTATAAATCACTTGCCATTGGAGCGTGAGTGAGAGTCCGTATCTCCTGCTTTGGTCTGAATTGGGAGGATGGACATCGAGGAAAGGAAACTCTTCTCTCACGTGTTTGATCCGATGGAGGGTATTACACCACGAACACTTCAGTCTGCTTGCTGTAGGTCAGACAGCTGCATCAGAGCTGTGCCTTTGTGCACTCACTCACAAAGGGATTGTGTTTTTTAGAAGCAAGCCGTTTGCTAATTTTAACGTAAAGAATTTTAAGTATGTTTTTTACATGTAAAAGCATTGAAATAAAACAGAATGGAAGAACACCTCTTTTCTTGTTCATACAAATGTATAGAGCAAATCTCTTGCGGCTTATCTTGCCTTCTCATCAGCAACTTTGATCAACACCTTTTCCGTCCTTTCCCTCACAGAGCAGCTATGTTCTTCAAGGAACAAGGAATATAATTCCTCTTTCCTTGAGGCTATCTGTATTTTCTCCAGCTAATTTTCCCTTAGAATGAGAATTTCTTAGTGTTTCCTGGTTCTTGGAACTTCTGCCCTTTACTGTTCGTATGGTGTCTGGTGTCTTTGTCTTGCCTTGCACATTGCTGGTGCTGCAGAATAGCTGAGGAGTGAATGGCTGAATCCTGGTGGTGGTCACAGCTCTCGCAAAAGGAAGGAGAGGAGCTGGAACTGGGAATGAAATTGAATGGGAGGAGAACCCACGGACAAGTGAGAGTCATCTGTGTGGCAGACGCAATTGCAGCTGCTGGGTAAGCTGGTATCAGCCTGTTTTGAATCTAGGCAGTCTCGGACACAGTTGAATTGCTGCATTAAAATACATCTGTGACTGTTGTGAGGAATATGCTCAGTCCTTCCTCAAAGAAAGCAAGTTGTTGATGAGTGAGCAGAACCTGTTTCCTATGGACTTCCCTTTCTTCCAGGGCATTCTGCGGTTCTTCCTGTGGCTGAGCCTTCACAGCCTTTGTACAGGCAAACCTAGGGATGGAGACATCCCTTGTCCATGTCTGTAAGCTTCCTCTTCCTCTCCGTCAGCTTCACCTTCTCCTTGAACAGTTTAAGGCTGTGGAGAAATGGGAATTAAAAAGCAACACAGGCGTGCAAAAGCCAGACATCAAATTAGGCAGGTGAGTTGAGCGAAGGCGATGCCTGTCTGCAGGCTGCATCCTCTTTGTCATGCCCTAAAATGGGACTGCACTTGGTCAGGCAACTCTGCATTCCAGAGCTGGAAAGCATTTGAATCAACAAGTCCTTTTATTTTGGCTTTCTTCTGGAGTTCTTTGAACAAGGGTGAAACCTTCAGATCCATTCAGTGAGGCGTTGGACTGCCCGCAGCTGGGGATGAACCACGCTCGCGTGTTTTGCACAGTCAGCGTTGGCCTCGGTTCCTGCCCAGAGCTGCCCACAGGTAAGCGATATTCGGAACTCCCACCTCAACTATCCAGATCTCAAGTAAGGACTTGTTGGTCACGGGGCATTTTGACAAAACCTGAAGGGCTGAATAGAACAAACTGTTGTTTCCCTTTCCTGCGTGAACCTGCAGGTCCACAGTGTGGTGTGACACAACTCTTGGAGATCCCTCGTGTCCTTCAGTGGTGACGGCAATACTGGTTTTCTAAACGATACCTTACAAACCAGGATATATTTCCTGAAGATTTGTTAAGTTACACCGTGCACTGTTTTCAGAAGTTTAGAAGACGTTTTGGCTCATTAGTGATGTTTGCTTCCATACCTCTTTCCTTTAGAGATATTTGGCCGTTAATCTTCGTGGTGGCAGAGGTGAAGGGAAACTGAAGATGATCTATTTGTTTAATTAGCAGCTATAATCCTACAGTATTTATCAATTCCTAATACATGTAATAAGCAGCTTCGTTCGGGGAGTAGGGCTGTAAAAATTTGATGTAACGAGTAAAATTTGCAACAAGGGAACTGCTGAATGACTTCTCTGTGCTGGTGCCTGTGCTCTGCCTTCCCCACCTTCTCTCCTCCCAGACACACGGTGCCATGGGCTCTGCTGATCTTGGAGCTGCTTTGCATGGACAACAGGAGAGGAGGAGGACAGAGGCTCAACGAGGCAAAACGATGCCCTGGAGTTTTGGGAGTGCTTGTGGATGAGAAGGTCCACATGAGCCGGCAGTGCGCACTGGCAGCCCAGAAAGCCAACCACATCCCGGGCTGCATCAAAAGAATGGTGACCAGCAGGGCAAGAGAGGTGATTCTGGCGCTCTGCTCTGTTCTGGTGAGACCCCACCTGAAGCACTGTGTCCAGCCTTGGAGTCCTCAGCACAGGAAGGACTGGACAGGAAGGACAGGAAGGACCTGTTGGAACGGGTCCAGCGGAGGGCCACGAAGATGATCAGAGGGTTGGAGCACCTCCCCTATGAAGACAGGCTGAGAGAGCTGGGGTTGTTCAGCCTGGAGAAGAGAAGGCTCCAGGGAGACCTTATAACGGCCTTCTAGTACCTGAAGGGGTCTACAGGAGAGATGGGGAAGGACTCTTGATCAGGGAATGTAACGATAGGACAAGAGGGAATGGTTTTAAACTGAAAGAGGGGAGATTGAGATGAGATGTGGGGAAGAAATTCTTTGCTGTGAGGGTGGTGAGAGCCTGGCCCAGGTTGCCCAGAGAAGCTGTGGCTGCCCCATCCCTGGAGGGGTTCAAGGTCAGGTTGGAGGGGGCTTTTGAGCAACCTGGTCTGGTGGGAGGTGTCCCTGCCCAGGGCAGGGGGGTTGGAAACCGATTACCTTTAAGGTCCCTTCCAATTCCAACAATTCTATGATTCTATGATTCCTGCTCTTTTTGCACTGCTCGTTTTTTAAGCATGTGCCTTTCTGATGGCCAGCGTGGAAATATGAGAGCATCTGATTGCCACCGTTCCCTGGGTGAGGAAGGTGGCTTCTGGGTGGATGGAAGGGCAGAGATGCACCTTTCCAGAGACAAAAACTCGTTCTGCACAAATTTAATTTGCCTTCACTGAGAAATGAGGTGTTTCTGTGAAACTGGGTGATGTGAATTCATAGAACTAAGTAATTGTGCCTCTGGGTGGTGCAGGGATTTGTAAAAACTCTTCAGTCTCAAGGCCCGCCAAGGGAGAGCTCTGACTGAAATGGGAGAGCTGGGAGTCCCGAGATAACCGAGAAGTCTGTTCCAGAGATGTTCTCCTGGTGTTAGACTCTTGGCTGCGCTGAAGAATGTGCATTTTTTATGAGGGGGAGGAGGAAAAGGCTTGTTTATCCTGGAGGGAGATGTCACAGCAAGTACAGAGTTGTGAGGTGCTTTTATCTGGGGCTGCAGGGTTTCTCGGGAGTTCTTCTCTGCCTTTGCAGTGTCAAACATCCCTTGCAATAATCACCCGGCCCTGGCAGCTTTATAATTAATGAAGCTAGAGAGGGAGGGTTTTTTTGTGTGTGTGTGCCTTTGAACTCATGCCTTCGATAGCACCAAAGAATTTCTTAGGCGTTTGTGGGGCTGAGCCAGATGTTTGCTCTCTGTTTGAAACAAAAACGTGGAGTTTTATTTGCAGCGCTTCTGTTTGTACCAGCCCAGCGTCTTCAAAGTGGGACCATGTTGCAGGTCCTGCCTGTCTTCAGTGTGCTACACATGTTCTCCTGGGGGTGTGAGGGTGCTTTGGGGCACTCTTTACTTCGAGGGGTTAAATCGGTCTTGTCTGCGCCTGTGTTTAAGGGCAGTCAGTGTCTGGGGTTGGCAGCCTTGTGCAGGGGGAGGAGGGAATATTCCCTGAGCTCCCTGAGATTTGAGGGCAACGAAGCTGGTAAAGGGCCTGGAGAATAAATCGTACAAAGAACGATTGAGGGAGCTGGGACTGTTTAGTTTGAGGAAGAGGAGGCTGAGGGGAGACCTCATCACTCTCCACAACTACTTGAGAGGACATTGTAGAGAGGTTGGTGCTGGTCTCTTCTCACAAGCAAATAGCGATAGAACAAGAGGGAATGGCTTCAAGCTGCAACAGGGTAGGTTTAGACTGGACATTAGGAAGAAATTCTTCACAGTGAGAGTGATCAGACACTGGAACAGGCTGCCCAGGGAGGTGGTTGAGTCACCATCCTTGGATGAGTTTAAGAGTTGTTTAGATGTGGTGTTGGGGGATATGGTGCAGGGGAGAACTTTGTAGAGTAGGGTAGATGGTTGGACTCGATGATCCCAGGGGTCTTTTCCAACCTGAATGATTCTATGATCTCGCAGAGCAGGGGGCAGTAGTGTATAAACCAGCCTCTCTGCTCTCCTGGGATAATTTTTCCCCCTCTACCAGGGTAACGATTCTATCTTGAGACAGAAATAGAGCGTGTGGGGTTGGAGAGAGACCTTGTGAAAGGGAGTCTGAGAGGAGGAGCCGAGTTCCTCCATGGGTATCCTTGTACAAGGAGCCTTTCCCATGGCTGCCCTCTCACCGTGCCTGTTTGTGTGTGTCTCAGCGAATGTCCAGTTGCACAAAATGTGTGTAGTTTGGTATCCTTGACCCTGTTACGTGGGAAAAAGTAATTTTCTTTAGTTGCTAAGCTCTCTGGGATGCCTCCTTATCCTCCCATTGTAAGAAGTGACATATTTGACTGAATCGGCTTGACCTGTAGCGTGAAAGCTGCTGAAGTGTGTCCTCCTTGATCTGAAAAAGGGGGATCTAAGAAAAAAGAATGTGTCTGCTGGGCACCAAAATAAACCAGGGCTGTCTGCGCTTACAGACAAAGCTCGCTTTAGCCTTCAAGGTCCTAGGCAATCAAAAAACCCCTGAGTCTTTCTTGCATCCCCACTGTTGCCATCCAGGGAGTGGATGCCTGCTGGGCTACAAGGCTTTGGTTAGTCTTCCTGCAGGGAGGAGCTGCTGCTGCTGGTTTTTGAGGGGAAAAGGCACTAAACTGTTTGGAGGAGGAGAACTTAAAACCTACTTTTATGTCACGTATGGAGCCTCCTTATCTCCAGTTACAAAGAGGACCCCAAAACATTGCTGTACTCCCAGAGGAAGCTTTGGTAGCTCACACGTTGTGTTCATGCTTGCAACTCGTGTCCTCAACTGAGGGTTCTGCTACGGCTCCAGGTACCCTGCACACTCACCCAACTTGCTTTCAATGGGGACTTAACCCTGGTTGCTGGGGTGGAGGGAGTAACGCCGGAGGGATGGGAGGCAGGGATGGGCAGCCCTGTGCCATCATGTATAACTCCTGCCCCCTGGGTCGCTGAGGAGGAGGGGGGTGTAGGAAGAACCTGTGTAATTTGTGTGGAAAACACAGCAGCTTTGCAAAGAGGAGTTCATATCATTTGTCAATGAAACAGAATGCAAAAACATAACAGGTTTATTTTAAATTCAAGCTCAAACATAATAATATCTCTTGGGTCACGCTAACACTTATGGACATCTGAATCATTTATGAAAACATGGCTTGATCTTACAATGTGTATTTGTGAGATTCACTAGAAGGCCCCCTTTGCCTTGTGCATGTAGGGGCTTTCCAAGAGTACAGCACCAAATAATAGGGTTTTTATATGGTAATAACATCACTCAGCCTGCTATTCCACATAACCCCTCCAGTTCTTTAGTTGCAGTATTCCACAGACAAGTTGGAGTAAGGAGTGATTTTTTTTTTGAGAACTTTATTCTCCGTTTTACTGTAGTTGTAGTTATGGAAACACCTATATGCTTGAGATACGATTACAGAGCTAATATTGCAGAAAAAAGTGTTTACAATTCAAATTTAACTCAAATATAAAAAGGTAAAAATGATTATTATTTTTTTTGATTGCATTAAAGAGTCAGTGTAAAAAGTCATTTCGCAGTATCGCTTAAATTTGTAAGACAATGAAGTGCACGAGAAAACTTCACGTTGTATCTTCTCTCTCCTGGGATGGATTTTGCAACTTGACTAAAGATAGACAGAAACTTGGTTTAAATATCCTGAAGCTCCTCGTGTCCAATATTGTTGCTCAAAACCAGGGTGTGCTCTCTGCATCCTGCCCCATAACTAGCTGGATTCTTCTTGGAGTAGCCATCGTAAGACTTTTCTTATGGTCCATAACTTGGAACCCAGCGATCGCTGCTGATGCTGGATGACCTATGGCCAGACAAGTCAGTTGTTTTCTTCAAAATGTTTGTCTGGGCAGTGTTACTGAAACGTGGGCGAGGGTTTTACTTAATTTCTTCCACTGCTGCTCCCTTCATAAACAGGATTTTCTGCTGCTTTGAACTTCTTTGAGCCCTTGGTCTTGCAAAAGCCTGCGAGCGTTGTCCCGGATTCGTTGAAAGAAGAGATTTGATCAAGAAGAACGAGCCATCTCCTAAAGCCGTATTGGTCTTGGGCATGTCGGGAAGGTTGGTTCATGCAGGTGAGTGAAAGAGCAAAGAGGGGGTCGTTACTGGGACTCAACTTCGTACTTCAGGACGTGTGAGTAGAAGCTGTGGTTCGCGTTCTCCTGCACCATCACGAACACCTCCCTGCATCCTGCCGTGTTGCAGGTTCCCTCCCAGTAGCCTCCTCTCTGGGTGAGAGGGGAGGTGTCGTCAGCTTGAACTAGCACCTTTGCTATCCCGTGCATCTTGAGTTTGAATTGGATGTTGCGATTCGCCGGCAGCCGGCCGGAGAGCGGCTCCAGTATCTCATAGTCTTCCGCCCACTTTTTGAAAACCTGGGGGAAAGCCGGCCACTTCACTTCAGTGTTGAGGCAAGTGATGAGGTAGTTGAAGATGTAGTCGTAGTTGCCAGGATCTGACTTCTTCTTGGCATAGATTTTCAGAACAAAGTTCCCTGCATGGGGGAGGTGGATCTTCAGCTCAATTTGGTTCCCACGATGGATTTGCATGATGTGCCGCCTTCTCATGTCCTCCGTCAGGCTGCTGTTGTCGGAGTGCAGCAGGGCTAGGACGCTGATGTCTTTGCCCAGGGTGAAGGTGAGAGAACACCGCCCGTCGTTGGTGTGAATGATGGGGTCAGGGTGTGATGGCCTCAGGAACCCTTGCCGCTCCGTGAACCAGCTTGGTCCAACGGGCTGACTCAGGTCCTTTGGGAAACGCATGGCCTTGTTCACGGACTCGCACTCGATCACGTATTCCAGCACGCAGTCGTAGACATCTTGTGAGGCTTTGGAGGGCTTGGCAAAGATCTGCAGCTTGTGACTCCCTGTCTTCTGGGGGTAGATATCCAGCTTCATCCCGTGTTTTTTCAAAGTCATTAAGCCGTGTTCTTCTGTTCCGTTCAGCTCAAACTTAAATAATGTGGCAGCACGGCAATCCACCGATATAGAGGCTTTTCCATTTTCTATGAAATACAAAAGAAAAGAAACCACATTGGAGTCTCGGTACATTTTTTGCCTGTACACCCTGTTCTGGGAAGACTAATCTGTCCCAATAAATTGCCGCTTCTCTAATAGTGAAACAAAGAGCTGCAATTGAGAGGTCACAGCTTGTCAGCTGTCTGCTTGGACCAGTGTCCCTTAAAAAGAATGAGGTGAAGGGTGGCCTTTGTTTTGGAGGCGTGCGTTTATCCTATTTCGGTATACACTGAAATGGAGCTGTCTTCCTATAGAATATGAAAGCCTGGGTGAAACACAACTGAAAGTACAGTCAGCCCATGTGCTCAAGAGGGGCTTAATTAGATGTGATTAGACCTGATTGCTAGTCCAGTAGCTGTTCCCAGAAGCTTCAGAGAAAAGTGCAGGAACCCTCCAGTACGTAGAAAGGAGATAATCGACCTCCCTGTGAGCCTGTTCCCAAACAGCTTGAAGACAACATTAAGTCCCAAATTGTTGTTGCCTCTAAATTTAAACTCTGTGCTCTTAGCATTCATAAATTAGCTTTCTCCTTGGATTCCTGCAGCTCTTCTGAAACCTGAGGAAGGTGATCCTAAATGTGGGCCCCGTCATGCAGTGGTGCTACCGCAACTGTTTTGTGTTAAAAGAGTCACTGGATTTACTCGTGGTGCTGAGCGTCGCATAAAGAAGTGCCCGTTTATCCATCATCCAGTAAGTCAAGCTTTTGGAATGTCGTAAAAGGTTTTAATCTCGTTTTCAAGCCAGAGTTGCTAATAAATAATAGTCGTACTTCTAATTTTGCACCATGGATGCTGGCTGATAGAGTAACTCATCCTCAGCCGCTGACTGAGGCTTTCTTTTAGACCCCGGGGGCTACAACAATTTTTTTCCCAGCTTGAACAAATGAAAAGAAAGAAAAAAGAAGAAAGGAAAAAAGACCCTCCTCTGCCCCAAGAGCTTTGAGCACGCTCTGCTTGCCAGAACCAAGCTGGAAATGTAATTCGGTACATGCACGCTGGCATGCGGGGGATGCAGGGCTGCATGAGGAAGGATGCTCTGCAGCTTCCCCTCGGCGGGGTGTTACCTGTTTGGATGACAGCTGTCTCCGGCTGTGCGGTCAGCAGGCCCAACGTGTAGAAATTGCTGTTGTGCAGCATGTTCTTCTCAAAATCCTTCAGCGTCAGGGTTGGTTTAAGAAGCTGCCAGTTACTGTTATCTGGGAAGTGGTTGTTAATGAACAGAGCCGGGTGAGTGAGAAAATAAAACTCGTTGTACCTGGAAGAAGAAGAAGGAAGGGATTAAAGGAAAATGAGTAATTATAAATAGTTAATTCTTCCCCTGCACAGTGGTGGTGGGTACAGCAGGAGGGAGTCAGGGTGTTTTGGGCTGCTGAGAAACCCAGGTCGGTGGGTTTTAAATTCTCCAGATAGAGAAGGAACCTGAGCTTTAGTCTTCCATGTCCAGGGCAAATGTTCAGCTGATAAATACCCTTATTGGGGTATTTTATTGAACTGGGGTAATTGCACTATCCCCTGCAACCATGGGCTCCTGATGTCAGAGGGAGGCACCGCTTGTTGTTTGAAAGTGTGGAGGCACCACCTCTCAGGCAGCTGAAAGCTGTGAATCTGGTGTTGCGCGGTACTGCGTAAATTGGAGATGTCATAAGCAAAACAAGTTGACTTTTAGCAGTTGTGCTAAAGGCTGGCTGCTCAGGGCTGCTGCCTTTCTACAGGTACATGCTCCGTCCCTCGTATGGGCAGCCCAAATACCTTGCTCAGGGCTTTGGGACCTTCAATTTGTCAGTGGTGTTTCTTATCACACCCATCAGCTTTCTTCTACCTTTGGGGTAGGTTTATGTGTTAACACAGAGGACGGTTTCTTTACCTGAACGTGAACTTGGTGAAAGAATCATCAACAGCACCACTTCCCCAGGTGCTATCGAGTAAATGCCACCTTCCATCAAGGTAAACAGCGTTCCAGGCATGGTCGGAGTCCCCTGTGAAGGTCTGTCCCATCTTGTACCCGTAGCCCTTAGAGTATCCCGACAGCTTCATGCACTGGATTCCTGCAATACTAAAAAGAAACGACAGGATGTAGTGGGAGACTTCTGTTTTAAACCTGTCCGCATACTTTTGTGGAAGGAAAAAAGGAGGAGCAAAGTCCAGCATGTCTGCAGATCCTCGGTCCTGTGGACCAGCTCTGTAAGCTCCTTAGGTGCCTCCTTGGAGAGAGTGTCCCACTGGAGGAAGGGGCTTCTCTCTTCCAGATTTTGCACATTCCCTCTCTTTTTGCCTGATGCACCATCAATTCAGCATCGTTAGAGGAGGATGACAAAGACGAAGTGTGCTTAATTGCTCTCTGTCTTGTTACTCGGTGGAATCCCTTTGATGCTGTCCACAATTAGCCCATGTAATTATAAATTAAAAGTGCGTCTGTTCATGCTTGTGTTCCCTCTGTGATGGTAGGCCCGGTGTTTGACACCAACTAAGATATCTTAGACCTCACGGGATTGTGGATGCTGATTTAGTTTCCTTAAAGAGTGAGCCTGTGCTTGTCCAGGGTACAAATGATTAGTGTCTTTATAAAAAAATAATGAATACCTGTGTTGATGTGTAAATAAGATTTAATTAGGCACTGTGTTAATAAGCTCTCCGCTGTTGATAGCGATGGATTCTAACATTGGCATCTTATTTCGGCATTAATCTAAAATTGCTTCACTTAAAGGATTGTCTTTCGTGTAGGGTGGTATTGACATTTTTCCTCCTCATTGAAAAGTGCATTAGATGGAACAGGTACCTGAAGTAATAAGCTGTGCATGCTTCAGGAGCAAGATTGTCTGCATAATGTGGGTTTAACTTGGAAGAGAAGTGATATTTATGGGGAAGATAATTAGCATGGTTGTTAAGAAGTCGAGGTCTGATAACGGATCCCGGCTGGTAATTGGCAGCGTGATAGTGCTCGGAGGGAGGATGGCAAAAATGGAGATGATGCTGGTTTAAAGGGGGAGGTGGTCACTTCAGCTTCTCATGCAGGCTTAGTGAACTCAAACCCGGACGTCTTTGCGTTACGTAGTTATTTGGTACTCTTTCTTTAAGAGTATCAAATTAAATTCTTTAATTCTTTCTTAAATTCTTTAAGAAAATAGAATCGCAACTGCAGAGGGCTGATTGAGAGCCAGCTGGGAGCTCACGCTGGGTAACCTGCAGAGAGAAGACCGAGTTCTAGGGCAAGGAGGAAGGCGGCAGTACCCCATCCTGCGAGAGACGACCAGCCGAGAGGAGAAGGGAGCAGTCCAAGCCAGCCCTCGTTTAGCCGTGGGCCATTACGAGGCGCTGCCTGTCACACAAGGTATTCTGGGAGACTGTGGCAAGACCGGAAGGAATGCCATTGAGAAACCTGGTGTCGCAGGTGGTCTGCAAAGTCTTTGCCAGCCCGCAGTCGCCTGCGAGCCAAATTCTAACGTGGAGCTGGGCAGTAAATCTGGAGCAACTCCACTGACAAGACTGGCGAGAGCTTGGATTTACATGATGTAACTGAGACCAGGAGCTGGCTCTGGGAACTTTCAGGAATATTTGATCCCGGGAGTTTCAGAGGGGCCTACCAGGAGCTAAGTACCAAATTCCCACTAATTTCATGGGGATTGGTGCCTAATCCTTCTAGGCTTCTCTAGACGTTCTTGTTAGCTGGGATATTCAGGGAGAACATTAAGGGACAAGTTCCGCCCTTCGTTCTCTCTGTGGTCTCGCTTACAGTGAACCTCAGCAGAGCAAGGAGAAGAGTTCATGCCTGGATGTATTCAAAGTTCCCAAAAGAAAGATCAGAACATTCAAATGGTGGTCTCTCAAATATCGGACAGCCAAAAAGCCATCTTGTAAAAGAGCAATCCTGTATCGGTGAAAAGAGCGATCGTGTCTCCGTTCTTGTGTCAATGACTTTATACAGATAAATTAACCAGGCAGAGAGAAGATTGAGAAAATCTCCAGAAATACTCAAAGTAGTAATGCGATGGTAGAAGAGGACCTAACTGCAAGGTGGACTGGAAGAACTGAATTAAGAAACAGTTGGCAAAATCTGCTCGGTGCAGCAAGGAGGTTAAAAGCTAAGTTGCCGTTCTGCTTCCAAAAGAGCAGGAAATAATCTGGATCTAGCTACAGGTGTTGCTGAAATTCAATGGCACCTTCTTCCCTTTGATTTCAGGTTGACTTTGATGATTTCAACTAAAAAGGAAGCAAATCTGGCTTCTCCAGAGGGAGACAGAATGCTTTATGCTTGTGGTAGGTAGGTGTACGCTCCTGTGCCTGAAAAGGAGGAAAGCTACTGACTGTAGAAAACGGGAAAAGCAAGAGGATGTGAAACCTGGATTATTTGCAGACTAATTATGAATAAGGCGCAGGTAGGTGGTCATATCCACTGTGGGGAGTGTGATCCGCTTTGCCCCCAAAGGTGGTGCTGACACCTCTCAAGTGCAAATGGTTGTTTTGCCTTCATCGTTAATTCTGGGAAGGGAGTTCCTCCCCAAGTCTGGACTGCTTGGTTTTGCCCTAAAATGAATTCATGAATCTGAGATTCATCAGCTGAGAAGCCAACTCTTGATAAACGCTGCTAAAATGTCAGTCAGCAGCCTGTCTTTACGTTCATCGCTCTTACGCCTGGTGTTTGGAAACTGATGTTTTGTGGCCAGCTCCCCCCTGTGCGTGCCCACCTTTCCTCTGTGACGGGGGTCTCGGCTAATGGGAAAAAAGTCTGGCTGCCAGAGCTGTGCTCGGAGCTGACAGCGCTGTGTCTCCTCTCTGCTGGCACTGGGACAAGTAGGACTCAATCAGTGTCAGCCGTTGACTTCGGCGGGACCTTTGGGGCGAATCCTGGTGACTGGCAAATTGGGTTGTTTGTTAAAGTTGCCTCAACGGGCGCTAGGAATAAAAGGAATGTTAAAAGACCTCCCCCCCACCCCCGGTGAAACTTGGCTCTGAAAAACCGTTATGTAAGGAGACGGCTCTTTGCCTCTTGCCTTTATGCTTAGGCTCAGCATAAGACTTGAATGGTGCACAAGAAGGGGTGAGGAGAACCCCTTAAAAGAAAGAGGTGTCTTTGGTTATAGTTTTTCAGGGAAGGAGCTGACAAAAGTAATAGGCTGGATGACTGGGAGGTTTCCTGAATCGTAAAATGAATAATCAACCTGGAACTGTGGAATTAAGAGTAAATCAACAGAGCCTTTAAATAGTAAAAGATATCCTTGGAAAAATTAATGTTTTAATGAGCTAAACATATGCTTTTTAATGAACAGATGCAAATTTCCCCCACTTCTAACTGCTAATAACTGTTCCATAAGACGCAGTTATAAATTCATACTTCATCATCCTATTTCTGTATTTTACTCTTTAGAAAGCAAGATCAGATATCGTGGGGTACGTTGTTGGTTGGAAGCGTGCACCACATTAGCATCTGGCACGGTAGTAGTATTGTCTTTTTAAAGAAATCTGTCCTTTTGCTTGTAGATTTTGTTTGTTCCGTGGCAAAAACCTTCCCAAATCTTATTGCATGGTGTGGAAAGCCAGTTGTTACTTACACGTGGCGATTAATAACTGGCCTTTAATTTTTTTCCATAGCTATGTTGTGCTGAGAAGGTTCTCCTTGGGAGAACCACTGCCCAAGCCTTAGGAAAGCACATCGTTGCTTTCTGGTGTTAGGAAGCCCCTTCCAATTTTGTGTCCCGGAGTCATCAGGTCCGGTTTGACTCCTCTTGGACCACCCTTTGACGTAAGGCTGGTCCCAAACTTACCAAGCGCCTTCATTGCCTTCACTACTCCTCTAAACCAACCTATTGCTTCTTGTGTCTCTCCTTCCTTTGCTGGGTGGGAGAAATGGGAAGAAGGGGTTTGCGCTGCCTGTGCTCCCTGTTGAAGTCAACGAGGTTTTGTAGGCAGAGGATGGATTTTAGTTATTAAATGCTGGCATATCTATAAAATGGGAATTACAGGATTGGCCTCAAGGGTGATGGGCTTTGGGACTGACCGCTGTCAGTGGTGTGTGGTAAGCGTGAGAATTACCCTCGTGGTAATTCTGTAGCGTAGGGGAGAGGGCATCTCCAGAAGGTCTTGGGAAAGCTCCTTCTGGGACTGAGCCTACCTCTTGCATGGGGAGCGTGTTCAAGACCACGCTCCTCCTTCTTCAAGTCTCGCCATGCTTTTAACCTTCACATGCAGATACTCAAAGGAAAAACCTGGCCTCGTCTAACCAAATTAGCTCTGTGTTTTCATCTGCCATTATGTTAATGCAATGCGAAGCTCAGCAGATGGCACAAAGTAAATTATGCTGGGGGGGGGTGGGGATGGGGGGTGGGAGGGCGGAGGAGGAAGCAAAATTGACCTTTCTAGGACTTGCTGTTTTTTCACAGCATGGCTTGGAAGCTAAAGTTCCACGTCCTGCTTAAAGTCACATCAGTCAAGGCAAAGGCGAGGCACAGAGATGACAATGAATGTTGATTCTCCCTGGCAGTGAACGTTTCTGAGCTTCATTTACCTGCACATTTGTTCAAAGAGCCCAGCGTATCCCTCACAAATGCTCTTTCCCGTCTGAAGCACGTCTAGGGGCTTGCTCGACAGCTGGCTTTTGTCATGGTAACCCACGATGTCGTATTCTGTGGGAAGGAAGGCAGAGGAAAGTTCATCCAAAAGCCTGAGGCCATGGGATGGACGGGCGGCAGGAACCAGGCTTGGGTTGCTTCTCGTCACAGAAGGATACGGGGTTGGAAGAGACCTCTGGAGATCATCTAGTCCAACCCTCTGACAAAGCAGGTCCACCCAGAGCAGGTGCCACAGGAACATGTCCAGGTGGGTTTGAATGTCTCCAGAGAAGGAGACTCCACCACCTCTCTGGGCAACCTCTTCCAGGGCTCTGCTACCCTCAAAGGAAAGAAGTTCCTCCTCATGTTTAGATGGAACTTCCTATGTTCCAGTTTGTGCCTGTTACCTCTTGTCTTGTCACTGGGCACCACTGAAAAAAAGACCAGCTCCATCCTCTTGACACCCACCCTTTAAGTATTTATAGGTGTTGATCGGATCCCCCCTCAGCCTTCTCTTCTCCAGACTAAAAAGACCCAAGTCCCTCAGCCTTTCCTCATCAGAGAGATGCTCCAGGCCCTTGATCATCTTTGTAGCCCTCTGTTGTACCCTCTCCAGCAGTTCCCTGTCCTTCTGGAACTGGGGAGCCCAGAGCTGGACCCAGTGCTCCAGATGGGGCCTCATCAGGGCAGAGCAGAGGGGGAGGATGATCTCCCTCAATCTGCTGGTCACACTCTTCTTGATGCCCCCCAGGATGCCATTGTCCTTCTTGGCCACAAGGGCACATTGTTGGCTCACGGTCATCCTGTTGTCCACCAGGACTCCCAGGTCTTTCTCCTCAGAGGTGCTCTCCAGCAGGTCAGCCCCCAACCCGTACTGGTGAGCACCATCCCTGTGAACACCAACAAAGAGAAACGAGCTGCGGTGTGAGCTGCACGGGGACATCTTGGACAGCTGGTGGGGGCAGAGGGACAAGGTCTGTCCCTTATCACTCTTTGTTCCAAGCCTGGGCTGGGATTCTGCAGCCAAACCCAAATGTGAGGAGGGAAAAAAATCTGCCTTTTTAGAGAAAGTGGGGCCTCCCCCGGGGCTGCCCCCCTGTGATGGGGGGGGTGTCTGCAATCTCAAGAGCTCCTGGTAAAAAGCAGAGCTCTCTGCATTGGAAGGGGTTGGACTCGTGTCACTGTCAAAGGAAATCCTTCAGCTTTTTGCAGTCTTTACAAGCAGTTTGTATTAAAAATGCCTGGAAAGTAGCTCATTGGGAAATACCTGAAATGATTTGTTGCAAGGGAGTCATATTAATGCCTGGGAGCGTAGGAAATCTCAATTTGTTTAAATGAATGCAGGGAAGCAGCGCAGCAGGATCCCTTCAGACAGAGCGAGAGGAGCTGGTCTGGGAAGGTTCGTCCAATACTGACCAACCCTGGTCATGCCCATAACCTCCTCCTTGAAATGCCAGAAGGGATTTTTTTTTTTCTGACAAAGCTCTAAGGAATGCTGCATCAGCCGATCCATCCTGCCTTTAATGCTGGGGAAGAGGGAGGAGGGGGGATGGAAAAAGCTGGCAAGACGCTGTATTTGTGCTTTGATGAAATGCTGCAGCCGCTTGTCTTTTATCCGGGGGGCTGGCTGGTGGGGCGGCAGGGAAAGGTTGGCTTCTTCCCCCCCACCCCGGGTGGTTCGGGGCATCTTGAGGGGTAGGGAGGGCCAGCTGGCTGCACGTGGCTCTGTGCTTATGCTAGAAATGATGGCTAGAACAATTTCTTTCAGTAGAGGTAGCGGCCCATCACAGGCAGGGAGTTGAAGTGGGAGGTCAGAGATACCCGGGGAGCAGCGGTCCCACTTAAAATCCCAACGGGGAAGGATTTTATATCGTCAGTGCTCTTCCAGGATAGATACACTGCATTTTTTTAAAAATTTTTTTTTTTTGGTGAGCCGATTTAAATTCCTAACACTGTGTGTTTATTTCCCATGCATGCAAATAGGGGTCAGTCTCTGCAGGGAGAAAGGAGAACCGGGGCCAAGGCGGTGGGGAAAAAAACCCCAAATCTTATGAGGATGTCACAGCCTACCCGCCGGGGACCAGAGACATCCCACGGATGCACGTAAGGTAAATGGACAGACCCAAACCAGACGGGCCGTCCCCAGCAGGATGTGGCCCCGGGCAGTGTCAGGCAGAAATGAGTTAATAGTATAAGGACTGAATGGAACGATCAGCGGCCGACCGGGGCTGGGATGAGTCAAATGCTGGGTTTCGGGAAATGCGGTGAAATCAGCAGCCTGCGTTATTTAAAGGTGAGATTAAAGCTGCTTGGGATGGACCTGACTCTGCTAACCGAGCAGTTGCTGGCCGAGCTCTGCTGATCTCAGTGGGTGTGAGATTAGGCCAGCGCTTCCCAAATTGCTTTTCTCCTCCCCGTCGGCTGCCCTGTTCCGCCAGTGAAGGGCACCGCACTGTGGCCCCACGGGATGGGTAGGAGGGGAGGGCAAGAATAGTTGCACTTCTCCGCCTCTGCCCCCAAGAGTTAATGGGGAAAAAAGCGTTTCTGCATGTGCTATGCAATCAGGTTGCACGTCCCTTTCCCACCCCACCAAGGAGCTTGGGGTGGCAAGAAGCCTTTTTCCCCCCTCTGAATGCTACAAATGCTCCTCCTTCCCTCTCTTCTTGGCATCTCTTGATTATTTCTGGAATGTCGGTGTTGCCTGGGTTGGGTGGGAAGGGGAAACAGTGATTGCAGCTCCCAAAGAGGCTGAAAGGGTGAACACAGAGGCAGGAACTGTGATCCAGTGGATGCCAGCACCTTTTGTGGCTTCTCTGATGAGCTGCTGACATGGGCTGATGGATGTGTCAAGAGGACGAATGCAATTAGGTACCAGCTAGAGACGGGAGCATGGGATGTATCCACAATAAGCAGGGGCAAAGCTGCCCAAGAAAACAGCCAAGAGACTGTCTGAGGGCACCTCACCTGAGACTGGCTGGGTCCAGGCTGCTCCTTGCGAGGGCCGGTCTGCTGCTCAAAGAGGGAGAGCAGAGGAGCTGCAGAAGCAGCTGTGATGGCACTGAGCTGGGCAAGGCAGCTTGGTGGTTCCTGGTGGGACCTACGCTGTGCTGAGACCCTCCCGGAGCAAAGGCACCAGGGTGCAGGGAGCACTGGGGAGGGGTGCCAGGGATTCAGGACAATGCTGGAGATGGAACTTGTGGTGGCTTTTGGGTGGCTCTGGGTGTGACAACCAAGCCCCTGGTGCTTGGAAGCCTTGCTTCATGCTCTGGCAGCTTAGATCACAGAATCACAGAATGATATGGGGTTGGAAGGGACCTCTGGAGATCATCTAGTCCAACCCCCTGCCAGAGCAGGGCCACCCAGAGCAGGTTGCACAGGAACGTGTCCAGGTGGGTTTGGAATGTCTCCAGAGAAGGAGACTCCACCACCTCTCTGGGCAGCCTCTTCCAGGGCTCTGCCACCCTCACAGCAAAGAAGTTCCTCCTCATGTTCAGGTGGAATTTCCTATGTTCAAGTTTGTGCCCATTCCCTCTTGTCCTGTCCCTGGGCACCACTGAAAAAAGACTGGCCCCATCCTCCTGACACCCACCCTTTCAGTATTTATAGGTGTTGATCAGATCCCCCCTCAGTCTTCTCTTCTCCAGACTAAAAAGACCCAAGTCCCTCAGCCTTTCCTCATCAGAGAGAGATGTTCTAGTCCCTTCATCATGATAGGAACTTGTGTGGTTACACTTCGAATAAGGTTATGGAAAGAAATCATTTACACACAGACAGACCTCGTAGGGCCCGGCAGTGCCGGGGGGGGCAGTAGGAAACAGAGGTGGTGAGACAACCTCTGAATAAGTTTCTGGATAAATGCACCCAAAAAGCCTCCCTCCTACCCACCATGTGAAACTACCCCAGGAGGTGTAGAGTAAACTGCAATGGTGGGGTGACAGCAAGAGCCTTATCTTCTCAACTGAGGATCTCAACCTACCTATGTGGTGGCATATCCACATCCATATGGCTCGGACTTTCTCTAGATCGGTCCGGGCTTGTTTAAGCAGTGCTGTAACGAGGTCCTCTACGCTGTTCTTGACGTTCACCTGTTTGTGAGGAGGAGGAGGAAGCGTTGCAAGATCACCGTGAAGAAATTGCTATGGTCGATCTACCTTCCTCCCTGCTCCCTTGTTCTTCTAAAGCTAGACCCCACCTGCCAGGATACTGCTCTAACTCCGGCTTCATTAAAAATGGAAATAAAAAGTTGTAGTTCCATGTTTCGAGCAAGCATTTTTGGTCATAGTTTCCCCTCCTAGAGTGGGATCTCTGTTGCTGGCATTTGCAGGGAAAAGGTTTTTCACTAGTTTGGGAGATTTCGAGGCACTTGCCCAAGTAGCTCAGACTAAGCTGGTGTTAGTGCCAGTAGCTGGGTTTCAAGGAACGTCCCCGCAGGGGAGCTGGGAGGAGGACAGAGGTAAAAAGCAAGACTTACTTTTAATGCATAGGCATCCAGCTTCTCAAATTGCTGCAGATCTACTGGCATGGATTTCAGAGAAGATTTGTCCCATGGATATGCTGGGAAGAAAGGAGTTGTCATTGTCTGGGGAAGGGAGGGGGTGTTTTTCCTGGCTGTAGGCTTGAAGAAGGGGACACTGCTCCTGCCCGACCCGCGGAGGCATCCATCAGCAGGTGCTCAGGGAGCAGAGGACACCGGGGCACTCGCAGAGGGTCCCTGCCAGCTGCGTGGAAAGCAGGAGCCATCCTGTCTAGTCTGGTGTAATTCGGGCAGTGCCGGAGCGGGAGGTGCTCCTGCCCCTTTGGCACTGTACCACAGCATAGAAAATCCCCGGATATTATATGGAGGTGCAGGAGATACGACGCAGGAGTATCAGGGAACGGTCTGTGCTGTGGAAATCCTAGTGAAAACATGGCTTTTAAAAAAAAAAAAAAAAAAAAGCTCAGCAAAGAACTGCATTTCTTCAGTAGTTTTTGCTGAAGGTGATGATTACTTTGTGTGGCCAAGGGCCATGATTCTGCACGAATTCAAGTGTGAGAGAAACGTTACATTTCGGTTGGCCGCTCACCACAAAAAAGACATTGAGGGGCTGGAGCGGGTCCAGAGAAGGGCAATGGAGCTGGTGAGGGGTCTGGAGAATAAGTCTGATGAGAAGAGGCTGAGGGAGCTGGGGGTGTTCAGCCTGGAGAAAAGGAGGCTAAAGGAAGACCGTCTCGCTCTCTACAACTCCCTGAAAGCAGCTTGTAGAGAGGCAGGGGTCAGTCTCTTCTCCCAAGTCACAGGTGATGGGACAAGAGGAAATGGCCTCAAGTTGCGCCAGGGGAGGTTCAGATTGGATACTGGGAAAAATTTTGGCACAGAAAGAGTTATTAAGCTTTGGAATGGGCTGCCCAGGGAAGGGGTTGAGGCACCATCCCTGGAGGTATTTAAAAGATGGGTTGACATGGTGCTGGGGGACATGGTTTAGTGATGGTTTTTTTTTTTGTCAGAGTTAGGTTGATGGTTGGACTAGATGATCTTGAAGGTCCCTTCCAACCTAGATGATTCTATGACTGAAACTGGTGCACCTGCCCCTCTGCAGGCTCTAAGTTCTACTAAGTGTGACTAAAGGGTTAAGAACTTGCCCTAATTAATCAGATAAAACTTTTTTTTTTTTTTTTTAACAGCCTCCGAATGAGCTGCCACTGTTCTCTCTCATCGGTGAGCTGCCTTGAGTGATCCAGCTACAGCTCGGTGCACAGACGGGTCGGATGGACGTCTCCCCTGGACCCCCCATCTGCTCAGCCCTCCCTTTGCTTCCAAGCTGGTGAGAAGAGAATTGAGCTCTACAGCAATCTCTCCCCCTGTCATGTGCTGTCAAAGCCGTTCAGGACTAAAGAGATTCTTCTAGCTCTCCCTGTAGGATTGTTATTTCTCTGGGAAAAAAAAAAAAAAAGGATTTAAAAGAGATCACGGAGCAGAAGTGCCGTTGCGTGACTCCCGAGTGCTGGGAGAGGTGAATGAGTGGTGCCACGGAGCTGTTGTTTGCCTGGAGAGAGGTGACAAGGAGAAGAGCGTTGGGGGCACAGAGGCTTTGTCTGGTTCATTCCTGACCCTTGCTAAGCCAGCGAGATGCTCCTCTGCTGCCTGCTCATCCAGTGCTGGTGGGAGCGGGATGCTGGAGAGGCTGCGAGAGCATCCTTTCCCAGCTGAGAAGCCACAGTGCTGCTGAAATCTCTATTCATCACCCGCTCCCTCTCCATCTCCCCAAAAAGGGCCCCTTTGCCACCAGCTCCAGCCCACTGGGGAGGTGGCCAGAAGGTCTCTTCCTGACTTACAAAGGTGTTCTGCCAACGCGAGCCCTGCCCTTCTTGGAAACCTCTGCACCAGGGAGGGGTTGTGGGGCATCCCATGCCCCGGTGACCCCTGCCAGGCGGGATGCAGCCACGTCCCTGTGCTGGGCCTGCAAAAATCAGCGTGTAGGCACACGGCATGTCTTTCTTTAACAGGCTTCTTCGTTTAGCTTGGTTTTCCCCGAACAGAGCTATTATGAGATAAAGCAGATTTACGCATTGAAAGGCTCCCATTTTCTACAGCTCTGAAAATTACTTTTTGCCTTTTGGGAATGGGATGTTTTTTTGGTTCTTTGGGGTTTTTTTTTGTTTTGTTTTGTTTTTTTTTGTTAAAATTAGTTATCATTTTTTCTGTCTTCATCAGGTTGTAGCCGTAAAGGCTCCCCTGTGGATGCGGGACCGGCAGTAACTGGCGTAGCCCCGTGCCGGTAGGAAGCGAGCATCGCTCCTGTTTGCAGAGCAGCCCGCCTCGGGTGCCCAGCCTTGGGGACCGTCTCGGGCACCTGTGACATTCCCAAAGCCATCCCCATCTGCCTCCCCGACGAAGAGGGCGTGGGGAAGCTTGAACGTTACTCGTGGTAATAGAAATTAAATCCCTTCTCCCTGCACTTCAGTGTGAAACCTCCTGTTTCTAGGACTGGTGGGCTTTCCTATCTGGGGCTGCCCCACATTGTGTCCCACCGGCATGGGGCGAAGGGACAGCTGATAGTTACCGTGCAGGTCCTTTCCTCCCGGCGGCCGTGGGGCTTCGGTACTCTGGAAACCTAGAAAATTGGGGAAAGGGAGGGTGAGGCGAGCAGTTGTTGGCAGGAGAAAAAAAAAAAAAGAAAAGAAGACAAACAGAAAGAAGTGGTTCTGGGGAGCAGGACTGGGTGGGAAAAACTGAAATCGAGGCTTTTCTTTCCTCCTTCCCTTGCGCTTGGACATTGATGTCAACACGCTGCGGAGGGGTGAAGCAAGCTGCCTAGACCGCAGTGCACTGCGTCCCCTCCCCGCCGTCCTGCAGAGGCCACATTCCCCAGCAGTCAGACATCTCCTGTTCTAGCCCGAGGGCTGGGGACATCTAACCCCTGCCCACCACCCGGCCAAAGCCCCCAGGCGTGGAAGAAGGGAGTTCCAGAGCTGTCAGATGATAACCCTGCAGAGAGCTCTGCGGCAGCTGGAGGATTTCTGAGGGATGCTGCGGCCCCCGGACTGCCACCACCCGCCTTATCCCACAGCCTGTAGAGGAGGAGACCTCCTCCCCTGCCCCAGGAGGAGAAGGGTTTTGCTCCTCAAGCCCCCCATGCTGGCAGGGTCCAGTAGCATCTTCCCAGCAGGGTGAGCAGGCACAGGGGTTGGGATCCTCTCAAGAGCCTTGAAGCCCCTGTGGGGAGAAGGGAGCTCTGCAGTGTGCCCAGGTGGCCAAGAAAGCCAACGGCATCCTGGCTTGTATTAGAAATAGCGTGACCAGCAGAAGTAGGGAGGTGATTGTGCCCCTGTACTCAGCACTGGTGAGGCCACACCTGGAGTATTGTGTCCAGTTTTGGGCACCTCAATACAAGAGAGATATCGAGGTGCTGGAGCGAGTGCAGAGGAGGGCAACGAAGCTGGTGAAGGGCCTGGAGAATAAATCTCATAAGATTTAATTCAATTTAATTCAAGAGCAATTGAAGGAGCTGGGACTGTTTAGTTTGAGGAAGAGGAGGCTGAGGGGAGACCTCATCACTCTCTACAATTACTTGAGAGGACACTGTAGAGAGGTTGGTGCTGGTCTCTTCTCACAAGCAAATAGCGATAGAGCAAGAGGGAATGGCTTCAAGCTGCAACAGGGTAGGTTTAGACTGGACATTAGGAAGAAATTCTTCACAGTAAGAGTGGTCAGACACTGGAACAGGCTGCCCAGGGAGGTGGTTGAGTCACCATCCTTGGACGAGTTTAAGAGTTGTTTAGATGTGGTGTTAGGGGATATGGTGTAGGGAAGAACTTTGTAGAGTAGGGTAGATGGTTGGACTCGATGATCCCAAGGGTCTTTTCCAACCTAGATGATTCTATGATTCTTGGGAGCGACCTCCTGGACGAGGGCTAGCTTGGGGACACGCGCCGTGGTGGAACAGAGCCTTACCTTTGTTGTCCTGACCTCTCAGGCTGGACGACCTCCGGGAACCTGCAACAACCCCGGCATGGTTAGTGCAATCACCGCAACCCCTGCCCTGGCTCCAGGGGAACAGTGTCTCCTCCAACTCCCGGAGGGCTTCCTGCTCTCCTGGCTTCTATGAAGGGAAAGATGTGGCCCCATCTCCCTCCCACCCACTCTGCCAGGGGGAAAAGAGGGCATCTGCTGTTGGTTTCAGTGGGCAGCCCAAGCCCAAACCACGACACTGTACCTTTCCCAAAGGATAATTTCTTGAGGATCTGGGGGGTGGTATTCTTGGGGTGAATCTCCACTGTCACTTGGGTTCCTGCAAGAAATGATGACAAACTCCCTTAAAAAAAAGGGAAAACTAAGCAGCACATGGAGAAGAAGGGCAGGATTTCCTGCTGAGGCGTCGCTGCAGCCAATTATTAACTTCAGCAAAAGCAGCGGCAGCTCTGGTAATCACAGAGGTGTGGAAGAGCTTGGCTTTCCGGGCAAAACAAAACACCCTTAAGATAAAGCTTACGGTCAGAAAGCTGCTGGTCACCTCTGGCGTGATTTGTAATTCTTAAAAAAAATAAAAGCCAGCCTCTTATAGCCTAACAGGTGATAAAGTGGAGCATAAATAAAGCAGAGGTTCTCAGCAAGGATTATGTGGCACCTTAAAAAAAAAAAAAAAAAAGTTTTATCACCATATTAAATAGCTCTTGATGGACATACGGTAAGCAGAGAATCAATTTTTTTTCATTGATTTTTCTTGGAATCAAACAGAAAACGGCTCAGAGCGATGAAAATGGTCTGACTCGTGATAATAAAATCATTGGCAAAGGCTGTTGCCTGTAAGAGGCAGCATCCTGGAAGAGCCGGCTGGGGTCCAGGCACGCTCTGCATGCCGTGATGCTCCAGAACAACCTCAGGTGGAAGCCTGGGGGTCTTGTGTTTAAAGTTTCAGAGAGAGAAGTACAGGGGAAAAAAGCTAGGGAGGGTGTTATAAGAATTACCTGAACTTTTTGAAAGAGACTGTTTTTTTTTTTTTTTTTTTTTTTTTGGACAAATATTTCAGAAGGTTTTGCAACCACCGAGGTTCCCTGGAGGACCTCAGCGCGCTCCTGGGCTCCCCGTTTCGGACCAGGCGGAGATTACTTTGGGGACTGAAGGTCAAGATGTTAATGCGCCTTGGGGCTGCCATCCGACCGCACGTGTCCTGCCTCCTACAGCTTTATCCAGAGTCTCGTTACATTTGGGGCTTTCCTTGAAAGCCACCTCTCGGAACCAGCTAATTAGCTAGGAATTTGCACGTTCATCAAAGAAGTTCTTCCTCAGCATTTAACTTGAAAAACTTTTTTTTTTTTTTTTTTAATCTCCTGTGATTATGCAGAGAAGTTTGATGTCCTTTAAAGCCCCAAAAGAAAACTGCAAAACCTGTAAAAATAAACCCCCTTTTTAATCTTAGAGCTTGACACCAATTCTGTGGTGGTTGCAGATATCCGGGTGTCAAGAGCTGGTGGGTGTATTTTATCCATCAATTCAAAGGTAAAATGAAGTTGTTTCTCAAAGGGATGATTGTGCAAACGGTATGATTTCCCTATGATTTTTGCATTTTCAGGGGTCACTTTTTATTTCTCAAGATCATTTTTCTCTTTGAGTTTTTGCGAGTTTTCTTGCCAACTCCCACTTTCTCTGTTTTCCCCCACAAATTAAAATTGTTTTCAAAATACAAATTTAATGACGAGGGATGCCTTTTTTTCCAGTAAGCTTAAAAGGAGTTTAACAAATGAAAAAACATAATTCCACAGAAATTTTTCAAAGTGCTACACCCACTGCTTTAAAAACTAATGGTGTGAAAGGGCTACTGATGTTTTTATTACTTTTTTTTTTACTATTCCTAATTTAGACATCTGTCATAAAGAAACAGTTGCTCTTCTCCTCGTTCTTGGTGGCCAGACTGGTCCATGGCCAAACCGGTCCTTGGCCAGCGAGTGCTTTGGGGCACAGCTGGCCCAGCATTGCCCCTGCTCTAACGCAGGGATGGCTCCTTCCAAGGACCTACCCTACAAAAGGACTTCTGTGACCAGCTGTTCTAAGCTAAACTTCTGCCAATATTATTTCTTCTAGCCCTTGCACCCTTCCATCAGCGCTGGAATATCTGACAGCGGCAGGAGTATGTTCTTATCGTGCTGGCTGACTACATCTATGCTCTATCCTGGTGGTCGGGGGATGGTGGGAACCCAGGTGCTCCAGGACCCACCACCACGCATCTGCCCTGAAAGACCCAAGGACTCTCCAGGCTCCTCTGGGATCTTTAATTCTTCACGCTCAAGATCACAAAATGGGCAGGATGGGGCTTTTTTGCTCCTTTGGGGTGTTCTGAGGTTACTTTATTACAAAAAAAAGCTTGAGTGAGAGCTCACTGAAGCCTTGCTCTGAAAAAACGGTTATCCCTTGGGTTGTCACTTACCTTCGTTAGAGTATGAAGTAACAGCTTGTGTCTGCTCAGACGACTCCCTGGAGACTCGCCGGCCTGGTTGTACAAAGAAAAACATCTCAGCACCTTGAAGAGAGTGGAGGTGCCCGGCGTGGAGGCGGATTAAACCTGTGCTCAGCAGCCAAGTAACAACACAAGAAGCCAGACCCCCCCCTTCTCTGGCTTGGAAGCCCAGTCGCTGGTGGTCCAGGGGCTGCTGGCCCAGCTCCAGAGGGATGCTCCAGCCTGGGGAAGGGCTGGAGTGGGTGCTGATGCTTGGGATGGGGGGTGTTAGGGTGCTTGGACCATTGGGTGATGGTTGGAGAGGTGGGTGGGAGGGAAGGGCAGCGCGGGGAGCTTGGAGGAGATGTGGTCCTTCAGCGGTACCACAGTGTGGCTCTCATCATCTCATCCCCATCTCCATCTCTCCCTCCTGTGCTCAGTGATGCTGCTGGCCCCAGGGTCCTCGGGGCAGAGGGAGGTTTGGGGAGCATCTCTCGTGCCCGGGGAATTGCCGGCAGCATGAATCTGCTCCCCCGGCCTGTGCAGACAGCTAGCCAGGGCGGCCAGCAAATGCCAGGTGACACCGAGCCTGAGCTCCCACCCGGCTCTGGATGCTCCACCCTTGCCCAGAGATGGGGTGGATGTTGGCCAGGAGGCCAGGGCCATCCCTCGCTCTTTTTTCAGGGTGTAATGGGATGGCCGTCCTGCCAGCTACCAGAGACCCGCACAAGGAACCTGGTTTTCCTGGCTCATCCTGGAGGCTGGATACCAGCTGTACCTCATGGCGGTGACAAGGATTAGGCCCGTGAACAAAGGGGTTTGGGGGTGGTGGCATGGGGGCTACAGCCTCTTCGCTTTGGTGGGGTTGGGGCGAGGCTTATTTAATACTGTTTGTAAATATTGCGGCCACACCAGCTGCTGGGTGGTGTCAGAGGCTCCACCAAGATGCTAACACCGCTGATTAAAGGGGAATTTATTAACCCCTGCGGTGCTAGAGGAGCGAGAGCTCTGCCTGCTCCTCTGGCGTCTGAATTCCTTAGTAATCCTCACAGGGATTTAAATCGTGCCTAGGGTAGAGCTGCAAGGGAAGGTTTCCCGTATCCATACTAAATACTCCTGCCATTAGTTGGGGGTGGCAAATGACTGATACCATCCTCTGACTCGCAGTGGAGGCTCTGACTTGTGCTCTGCAGCTCCGGTTGCAGACCCTCTTGAGCATGACGGAGGAGCAAGAGAGGGTTGAATATTTATCTGCTTCCCGGAGTGGAGGCTTCTGTTATCTCGTGTCTGAGACTGTCAGATTTTATTTTTTTTTTTAAAAAAGAAACCAACCCAAAGTTGTATCTTGCCATGAAATATTGCTTGCTCACGGTCTGTGAGCGTCATCCAGCCAGGGCTGGTTTTAGAGAGGTTTGGATGAGGGCTGCGATCAAGCATCATCATGGCTTTTGTGTACTGTGGTTGCTTGGCCTGTGGAAGCAAAGCTGCTGGTTGGAATAACTAGAATCTGCCGTTTGGCACCACGAGAACTAAGGATTTGCCTTGCTGTCCTTTGCCTTTCTATGCGAGACACCACATTAGGCTTAGACTGCCAGGAAACCAAGTCCAATGGTCTGGTTCCCTTCCCCGGGAGCTACTCTGTCCCATTGCACCACACTCCTGCAGCCAGGAGTAACCCCTTCAGAAGTCCCCCCTAGATGTTTTCAGGGCAGAGGGGTGAGGAACTGGCAGGGGAACCTTCAATGGTTCCGGGATAGCAATCACGCCTGCCTTGTGCCCAGCAATCTCTGGGCAGGGGAGATGAAGACAGGACTGGTGGAGAGATGGGTTGAAGCCCCAAAGGTTTCCTGCACGCCTCTGCTGAAGCTGTGTGAGTGCTGGGGAAACCTCTGGAAGCTTCATCCGCCACCCGAGGGATTTGGGTCACTGAATTTCCCCCACCATCAGCTGGCTGTGGAACGTTAAGAGCTCGGTGCACCTGAAACGTGACCGAGCTCCGTGGCAGCTTGCAGGAGAGTCCTGGGCAGATGGGCTCTGCAGTGCCACCGATGTGCCTGCTGGCCATGGGACAGAGGGGACGGCATGGAGGGGACGCTTCCCATGGCACGTGGCCTGAGGGTTTCCGCATGCCTCCACCCAAGCCCCGGGAAGGGATGGGTTGTCTCGAGCAGGGTGTTGCTGGAGCGGCACAGCTGGGTGCTAAAAGCTTGCAAATGGGTTTTGTGTACTGCAGTTGGTTTATCAGTGGGGTGAGAAGACGACATACCGTTCAGGGCTCTCCCCTGAGGAGGTGGCTGCGGTCTGCTGTTTCCATTTCCATCATCCTGCAAACCTGTAAAATATGAAGGTGAGATGATTGGCAGGGTGTCCTTCCTGGAGTGAGGTTCTGCGTTGCCTGGAGGCCAAGCAAAAAAGCTTTCGTGGCCAAAAGCTTTCATGTAACTCATCATTCCAGCTGAACCTGGGCACCATCGGGATCCACCTTCCCTGTCCCCTCTGCAGCGCTTGCTGCTGCAGCCCCTGTTGCTAAAGCATAAAATGCCAGGAGGAAGAAAGTATAATAGTCCACATCTAAGTTGCTTCCCTAGGGCTTGCTTGTATTTGGGTAGGTGCTGGATGCCCTCTTAGATGAAGCATGAACAGAACTTCTGCGTTAGCTCTGCCCATCCTTGTTAGTCTGGAACTGGTTGGCTGAAAATGTAGCTTTTCCCTAAGGTTTTAGAGCCGGAATACTCCCTTTTCTCCTCTTACTTCTGCAGGGAGGGTCCCCTTACAGTTGCCGCAGCTTTTTGGAAGATCCCCTGAAGAACAGGAGCTGGGCCAGGGAGACTGTCCCAAACTGTAGCTATAAATGGCTCAGGGTAGTCATCCTTGGAGACAAAGCCTAGACACGCTTCAAACAAAACAGCTTTGCCCCTGCACCGGGTTGTAGTAGGCGCTGGTCTTGTGGTGGGGGGGAAACCACCCAGCTCTCGCCTTGCTCCTCTTTGCACAGCCCAGAGAGCCCGTGGAGGCATCTCGGGGCCACCGCAGGACACGGCAAGGTGCACACAGGGTCCTCAGATTCGTGTCCCCTCCTCCTGCACCCTGTGTGCGTGCACCAGAGCTGGGCACCCACCGGCGCGCAGCGAAGGCACGCTGGGCTTTTATCAAATACCCCAAAAGTTAGAAGTTTGGGGTTTTGCAGCATGTCTGCAAAGGAAAAGAGGAAAAAAAGAGAGCAGGGCCGGGGGGTGGGTGGGTGGGGAAAGCCCAAACCCCGTTCTGGAGCTGCTGCTTGGCTTGGCCGTCTCTGGGGCGGCTGCATCCCTCCCTTCCCTCGTACCCGTTACCTGCGACTCGGCCGCCTTCCATCTGCCGCCCTCTCTGCCCTCTCTGCTTGCCCCCTGCCTCCTCGGGGCGGACGATGAGCAGCAAATTAATCGTTACCGCGCTGGGGTCTGCCTTAAAGTCCATGGTACCCATCAGAGCATGGCCAGGGCACCGCTCCTCCCGTGGAGCTGCCGCCGCCGCTGCTGCTGTGAGCTGCCGTGTTTATTTTCCACCTTTGGAAAGGCAAGTTTAACCCCCCCCCCCCCCCCTCAACTCCACACAGCCCCCCCCCTTCCCAGGCTGGCCCTGCCAACTGCACCCTGAGCCCTCTGCCAAAGCCGACCCTAATGAAGAGGTTACAAGTCACCTTTGAAAGGAAATCGCGGGAGGGATCCGTTTCCTAAAGCAGAGGAAGGAGCTGCGTTTCGGCCAGGGTTGGGGTTCTGGTTTCAGAGCGTGCCCCCCCCCCACCCCCCCCCCCTCCCTCGCTCTGCCCTTTTCGGCTTTAAGCACTTGTCTACACTCAAATCCCCCAGCAGCACTGTTCGCTGGGGGGGGGGATATTCGCTTCCCGGCGCTGGCAGAAAGCCTTAAAAGGCTTTCTGGCTTGATCCTCTCCCCCGGCAAAAACTTAAAAGGATGCTTTAGGAGTATAAATAATAACAATATGGGCGGCAGGAGGAGGGGAGAGGTGGGCAGCGGCTGCGGTGGGGAGAAAAGGGGCTAGAAATGGGGCAGGAGCAGCCGTTCGTGGTGGGGAGGATCAGCCCTTGCAGGGGGGGGCTCGTCGCGCTAAGGGAATAGCAGTGTGCAATTCCCAAAGGAAGCCCCCACCCCTCAAAAAAAATATAATAATCCCCCTCCCTCTGCCCTTCCATCAGGCTGCGAGCTGGAGGTTGCTAATCGAGAGGGAAAGCCGTGCGAATCCCCCGGCTTTCTAGAAACTCTCCCAGCTTACAAAATGGGGGACAACAAGGGTTACAGTGCGGGTTAGCGACCGGGCTCAGCTCGCAGAAAGGGCTGGCAGGGTGATGCTTTCTAATTTTACCGCTGGCCTCCATCCCGCCCGCGCTGCCAGCCCCGGCCGGGGGGTCCCGGGGGACCGATGGCACCTGTGGGCTGAAGGGGGAGGGTGGGGGAAGCTCTCTGGCAGCCTTGGGAAGGGCTGCGGGAGGCACTGGCTGGTTTCGGGAGCCTGGCAGGGGCAAGGTGCCTTTGTGCAGGCATCAGGAGTGCTTTTTGGGCAGGAGTGTGGGAATGCTGGGCTCCTCTGGCTGGGGATGTTGTCCTGGGTCCGCAGGCAGGAGCTGGTACTACTGCCCGGTGTTAGGTTACTCCTGTCCGCAGACACGGGTTTTCCCCGTGGATCTCTATATAAATCCTGCTCCCTCCCCATCTCCTGCCCCTTTTCTGTTCCTGAGCCCCTTCCAAAGCACGGACAGCCGATATGGCCCCGTGCTCGCCTGCAAATCCAGCCCTGAGCAGCTCCTCAGCAGATCCAGAAATAGCGTGCGTGGCTGCGGGGGACCTTCCTCCATCCAGCTTTGCTGGTGCACCTTTGCGTGGTCCTACAGGCTCCGTGACCCCCTGGATGGTGCCCGCAGCATCCCTGCCAAGTGGGGGTGTGTGTGTCAGGGATGGGACATTGCACGTAGCCCCCAGTAACGCGGCGAGAGTCCTGTGCTGGGGGTGGATAATATTGTTACTGGGGTCCAGGTGCTGGTTTTGCTCTTCAGTTCGTGCGTTGGAGCGGTTTCAGGTTCGGGGGTCCCTGCTCTGGCTGTGAGGAGCTCGCTGGAGGCGGTTAAGCCCGGTGAGGAGGAGGAGGGAGGGACAGATGCACGCTGAGAGGCGCTGGGTTCTGCCAGCCAAGCTTTCCAAGCCATCTGGGGCTTGCCCGTCTCCGGTTCGGGTCCCTGAGATTTATGGCTGGAGTGACTTTCTAATCACACTTTTGCCATCTGCCTGTTGGCCTTTAGCATCTCCCTCTCACCTGTCACCCAGCCCTGCCTGCTCCTGCCCGCTCCTGCCCACGCCACCACGAGGAGCACCCTTTCCTCCCCACTGCCCCAGCCACTCCTCCGAGGTGCAGCCCTTGGTCCTGCGGGTCCCTTCTCCCTTGTCTTCGCGGGTGGGACGCTCTGATCTCCTGAACTACTCATTGGCAAGGCTGAATCCTAATTCTGGTGTGGCCCACAGGTCCTGCACCAAACTCTACTCCGGCCAATGCATCTTCCCACCGACCCTCTTCGCTCTGCTGCTGCCTCCCATCAATGGTGACTTCCCTCCATGTCCTCCAGCAAAGCAGCTCGTTCCTCCTCCAGGTCTGCTTTTAACGTCCTTCCTTTCCAGCTCCAGAAAGGTGATGGCTCAGTGACGACAAGAAGGAGTAAAAATCTGGCTGGGGACATTGGTAGAAGAAGGTTTCGGTGGTGCAGCCACGAGAACATGAGCTGAACTGGGTGCCGACGCCCACACGAATGGTGCGGTGGCACCAGCTGATGTTCAGCTGATGCGCTTCTTCCCTGGCAGCTCTGAGCTGGAGCCTCCACAGCCGAGCACGTGGAGGTTGCTGCTGGCGCTTTTCCTTCCTGGCAGGCTGTAAAAATTAGTAGCGTCTTATTTTATTTCTCTGAGCGGAGAGCTGGCCGCTCCCGGCCCACAGGATGCAGTGCTGCAGGGTGAGCGTCCCCCATCTTTTCACCGACGTCCTCAGCTGTGCTCAACCAAAACGCGTTTCCAGCACAACGAAAGCCTCTGCAGGACGTTTCCGCTTCCCTGGGAATAACGACCGTCAGGAAGAAGGATGGGGCTTTGAGCAACCTGGTCTGGGAGGTGTCCCTGCCCAGGGCAGGGGGGTTGGAACTCGATGATCTTTAAGGCCCCTTCCAACCTAAACCATTCTGTGGTTCTATGATAAGGTAGTTGTTTTTGGAGGGCTCTTTTGCATTTTCTTTTCTTCTTCTTCTTCTTTTTTTTTTTTCTCTCCAAGAAAAGCATGCCTTGAGAGCGGAAAGGGAAGGTTTCTCATGAGGCTTTTCTGACAGTGCCATGAGCGGGAAGGTAAAGGCTTTGCTTGAGGTGGGTGCTGTTGCCCCCCCCCTCCCTGCAGCAGCCAGACCCTCCTTGTCCGAGAGGTTTCCGTAGCCATGCCATTGTTTATGCATAGGAAACCTGCCACTGGCCTGAGACAAGGTCACGACCAGCAACGTCTGTCTGTGTGCCAGGATATTTTTGAAGCTCAAAAAAAAAAAAACCCCAAACCTATAAATTTGCATTTTGAGGAGGGAAAGGAGAAAGCCTTTTATTGCTGTGTTGATTTTAAAATAAAGGCAGCTCTTTGAATTTGCTGCAGGATTTGAAATGTTCGCCTAAGTCCCAGGGAGATGAATTAATGGCCAGAGAACAAGAGAACCTATCAGAGTGGCATGATTACATGTATTTACCACATGGCTGTCATTTCTCCAGGGGTGATCCGGGGGAGAGAGAGACCGTACAAACGTAGAGCAAGAATTAGGTTATTTGAATCCCATTGGGCAGAAAGGAAAATTGCAGGCTGCGTTCCCCAAGAAAGCGTTTTAACTCTTCTGCAGGTGTTTTGCCTTCGCTGCGGTCTGTAAAGGTTCCAGCAGAAGGTATGGTGGGAAGATGCCCTGCTTCCACTGCACCGAAAGGTGGCTGCTGGAGAACTCGGTCCTGGCAAGTGCCATGGTTGAGGGTGCCCAAAAGCTTTTCCAAGACCATTGTAGATGCCTGCACCTGGAAAAAGTGCTAGGGCTGCCCTTCTCCTCGGTGCAGAGACATGGGGCATGTTCTCCTGACCTTCTCTAGCTGTCCACCCTGGGGGAGATGGCTTACACCCTGGTGGTGCAGGGTCTTCTCCACTGTCTGGAGAGGAAGCCTGGGCATGTAACGCTAGTGGAGGCAATGCCAATGTCATGTAAAGATGAATCCCAGCTTGGAACAAACAAGCCCTTGATGACGACACCTTTGGTAATTGGCTAATACTCATTGCTTTAAAACTTCTGCCTTTCATTTGATGCTGACTGGTTCGTGCGTTACAACCAACAATACCCTTGTTTCTCCCACCTGTGCCATCCGAGAAGCCATTAGCAGTAGCCACCTCCGAGCTCTTAGCCCCTTTGTGCAGGAGTTGTTCCCCGTTGCTGCTCCTCCTCCTCTGTGCCCGCGTTAAGCTCTACCGTACCCCTTTTGAGATGGGGGACCGGGGCTGGATGCGCTGCTCCACGTGCAGACAAGCCAGTGATTTCTGTCTCGTTCTCCGTGCCCTTCCTGTTAAGGTCCCATCCCAGCATTAGCTTTGCTTTGTTCACCCGCCACCGAGCGGGTGTTTTCACAGAACTCTCCACAAAGACTCCTCTCTTCCAATTCAGAATAGCTAATTTAGAGCCCATTATTGTGTGCGTGTGTGTATATATTTCGAGTTCGTTGTGGTTTTTTTCTTTTTTTCCCAGGCATTACTTTGCATTTGTAGTCATTGAAGCTCAGCTGCCATTTTCTCTCCCAATTGCAAGTTAACTCTGGAGCGCCAGGACGCGTTCCTGTTGTATCACGCGTTACAATTGCACTCTGATGAGTTTTAATCTACTCTTTTGGCCGGCCTGTCCTTTCTTCCTCCCTCCAGCAGAGCTGCGAGACGCTGCGCTTATTCTCCTCCCAGCGGCTTCCAAACCACAGATTGCTCAGATGCTCTGTTCGTTCTGCAGCTTCTGCTGTGTCAGCAGCTGTGCTTTATGATTTAAGACGGCAGCAGAACTTTCCACTGAACTATAAACCCCTGTATTCAGTTTCCTGGTATCCACACAACCGGGAAGCTAATTGATGGCTGGGATAGTCCTGCGAGGAGAGGTCAGGACGTATTTAGATTGCAGGGAGACAATGGAGGTTGGTGCAGAACTGAATTGAATGCACAAGCCCGAGGAAGAGGATGGCGGGGGCGATGCTTTGAAGCTGGAGTCTACCTGCCCCGGGGAAATAGCTGTCCCCAGGCAGGAGAGCCTCTGGCAGGAGGTGATGCATCTCGGGTGGCATTGCTGGTCCATGGAAGCCAAGCCTGGCTGGCCCCTGGCTAGTGGTACGGCACAGCCCTCGAGAGCGTGTGGACACCCTTGCCCTGGCTGCCTGCACAGGGATGCTGGCAGCAGCCGTATGATGAGTACGGAGTTGGATGCGGAGCGGAGCTGTGGCTCAGGGAACGTCAGTGTCACATCTCTGTGCTCAGAGAGGGGACTGCAAATATTTCTGCAGGTTTCCGCCGCTTTTCCCTTTTTCCAGTGAAAAACCACATTGCCGTGGCGGTCGCTGCTCTTCCTTCCTTTGTTTCTTGCTTTCAGCAGCTGAAGACTCAGCGGACGTTTTGCTAAGGTTTCTTAAAGACGGAAAAATACCGGCGTTGATGCCTGGTGGCCTCGTGTCCTCAGCCACTTCGGGTCGCTTTGGCAGGGCGCTCCTGCTCCCCTGCCGCGGTGGCAGCTGGATGGGGCTCTGCCAGCAGCACCGGCAGCCGACGACAGGGCTGTCCCTGTCCCCAGCACGCAAGGCTGCTAGAGGGGAGGGAAGGAGGGGGCTGTCGGCAGGACATTTGCCACCAGAGGTTGCCAGGGCTGGAGAGCTCTGCTGCCTCGTCCATCCGAGCATGGATCTGCTGACCTTCAGCTTGCTGCTTGGCTTATGTTTTGTTGCTGGCCTTTCTAGATGAGGAGAGCGGCTCTATCCGGGCTGCGTGCGGTCATTAAGGCATTAATCCTTTTATAATCTTCAAATAGCTCATCCTTTGAAGGCAGTGAGGGCAAGTGTGATGGACCCCTTCCCCCCTGACCTTGCTGGAAGGCCAGTGAGGTCTCCTCCCTTCCACTGGTCGCTGGGAGAGGTTTTGTCCTCTCCCAACCACCGTGAGACCAGCTCTAGAAAGGGCTCATTCAGCATTTCCAGGGACAGGAAAAGCCCTTGGATACCCTGCAGAGGGTTTAGGGATCGTTTGTGAAGGTGTCCCAGTAACCTGAATTATGCATTAGCCATGCCCTTGGGCGACGTGCTTTATTGTTAACCACTTACCATAAAATTGCCCTCAGACAAGCTCAATTAATGAATTAATGCAAAATGCGCCTGAGATGGGTAGTACAGTTACAAATGTTTTAAGGGACATGGGTGAAGAAATGAGGAGGGGACGGGCAGAAAACACGTGCTATCTCCTTACACCAGTATTAAATATGAAGGGCGTCCCTGCCCCCTGAGCGGACTGGCTCTCTCGACATACCCCTCCTCTGAAATTCTGGCTCTTGTGCTGTGCAAGTCTGGTGGAGGTTGCATAGCTGTTCTTTCCAAGAGTCCTCCAGAATACCCAGGCATGTTTATTTTTTCCCTGGAAGGCTATTTCTGGTTAATTCAGGAGGGAGCCTTGCCCCTTCTAATTAAATAAGCAGCATGTCACTTCCTGGGAGATGCAGAAGGTGCTTTGCTAGACCAAGTGTCGTCTTTTACATTCCACCAACATCTCTCTGCTGCGGTGATGAGCAAAGCCCTTCTTCTTGTTGGCCCAGTAGACAAATGAGTTATCTCCTCTGCCTAGTCAACCTGGTATTTTCTAATACAATGACAAACGTAAATGGAAAGCAAGCTTGGAAAAATACGTGCAGCTTGGTATGAGTACTGATGTTTGAGGGAGAGCAGACGTTGTAGGAATCAACCCTTCTGGAGTGACAGTGGCCCTGGGGGAACTAAACACCCCAACTTTCCTTCCCGAGACACCAAGGTGGGGCTGTTGCTCCTTGAGAGCTTTGTCTGCAGATGGGCAAGCCCTCTGGTTGTGTGTGACTGGAGTTAGAGCTGAAGGACCTGAATGGTCATTTGGAGGCAAGGTCATGAAACAGTTCTCATTGGGGTTACTTCTTCTTAACCCAAGGTACCAGCATGCTGTGGAAGGAGCTGGATGCTCTACATGACGGTCATGAACACCTGAGCTATTGGATGAGTTGATGACACACCAGTGGCAACAGAAGGAAGTATGCAGATGAGTTGGAGAAACTATTGAGGAAACTGTCTTCTTGTCTTTGAGATGGCCTATGTATATTTGCTGCTGGTGGAACACACCACAGTGTCAGTAGTAAGGGCTGAACAGTTTGAATTTTCTGTGAGACCTCTGGAGGAATAACCTTGATGTTTCTCTCTGAACTATGTCTACCAAAAAGCGATCTCAGGTGCCCTTGAACGAAGAATCTGGTGCTTGTCAGGACAGAATGAGGTGTGATGATGCCAATAGGAGATGGATAATCTTAATTCAGGGCAAGGAAGGCCTGTTCTTGCTACATAGGGGGTCCTTGAACCAGGAGTGCTGCTGATTCCATGTATTCCCAGGACTAGGAGTGATGTGAAGGAGGTCTTCTATGTCCCAGACAATACGTAAAGCTGGCTGGAAGGAAGAATGTGTCCACAGGGAGGGAAGACTATTTCTTCCACATGTAAACTCGTATTTTTTGGCCAAGGACCAAGAGGTAAGTGCTGCCTGGAGCTGCCCCTTCCTTTGCATTACCCTGAGGGCAGCGATGCTGTTCATGGGCCAGGAGGCAACGCGTGGGTTTGCTCTATCAAGCTGGCATGGATGGCATTCTCCTCTACCGCATCTCCTGCCCTCCTGGAGGGCTGCACTTCCTCTCAGCCTGACTGCATTACTGCCATTCCCACCCAAAATGCCAGATCATTTCTGCACGGGCCAAACCTTTACCCTTTGCCAGGTATTTTGCTACCAGCTTGGAAGAGCCAGTTGCCCTGTTCCCCATGTCGAAGCCCCCAGGCGTGCTGAGGAACCAGACACCCTCTCGCTTCTCATTGCCCTTCCAAAAGGCAGTAGAAGACGAACCTGACAGCCTGCTGCTCCAACACGGCCACCGCGCCCGGCTGGAATGAACATCCCAAGGTTGCCATGGAGATGCCTGATGGGCATCTCTAACTTTTCCAGAGACCTGGCAGGATGCCGGGGCATCCTAAGCAACATTAGCAGCGCTGAAATAGATCCCCTCTGCTCCAGGAGGCCAAAAAGTAGTCAGGAAAGACTTCTCCACTCGGGAGGGAATGAGCTCACCTGTGGAGCTGGGCTGTCTGTCTTGTCCAGTCGCTGCTCCCACCTCCACATGAGCTGTTGGAAATAGGAGAAAACGTTATTAGACTCTTTCCTCCAGCAGCTGACCAAAAATCACATTATGCTTTTCTCTCTGCTTACACAGTTTTGGGAAGCTGAGCGCCAAATGGCACGATGCTGTTGGTTCTGGCACGGTGCTTTGTTTGGAGAAGGTGAAAGTTGTTTTGATAAAGAAATGAGGAAAAAAAAGGAGTAGGGAAGCACAGTCAGTGGCACAGCACATCGGCCTGAGCACTGGAGCCAGGCCTGAAGGGTTAAAACAACCCAGAAAGCCTCAGAGGGTCCCTCAGGGTAGCTCCCAAGCAGCCTCAAGTAATGAATTTTCACTTCTGTGCTTTCATTATCATTGTTCTTAGCTGGAGATTTACCATTTGTCCCCCTCAGCTCTGCGGCACATTATTCGTGTCATTGAGACAGTTGGCAAGGACAGTTGCCGTTTGCTCCGCTTTCCTATCGGAAACACGATGGGCTCCGTTCCTGCAGGCTCCTGGGCTTCGGGGAAGGAGGAGGAGGAGGAGGAGGAGGAGGAGGAGGAGGAGGAGCGTGCATGGACCGTTACCCCAGGAAGGATGCTCTGCTTTGCCTTCGCCCTCCGGCTGGCTCCTTCACGGAGAAGTCCCAGGTTTGCCATAGTGCCGGAACAGCCGCTGTGCTCAGCAAAGCCCATAATTTGGTTCTTTCAAAGATGAGCTGGTGACTACCAACCCCTCTCCCTTCCCCCTTAATTCAGCCAAGCGCACTTACAATTATTACAGGCAAGAGTGTTTAGGTTCAGTGCAGCCAGACTGGGTGGGAAGGAGCATCAGTCACTTCATTGCTAGCTAGTTTAGTCCTTTTTATTTCCCTTTTTCCAGAAATATTTTACTATATCATATAAAATATCTACATACTTCTAGAGAGGTAAAAGAAGAACAAATTCAGAAGTGAGCTACAACATTGTACTGGAACACAAGCGGCAAAGCTTTGTGGTACCACAGCATCGCTTCCAAATCAAATACCTTTTTTCAATCATTCGTGCTATTTATTAGTTCCCTGGAAATTATGAAACCGGGGAAGCAACACTGGTAACTTGTGTATAACACACTGATAAAACACCACTTGGGGTTTATCCCTCCTGTTTGGTAAGTTCAGTGAAAGCTCTTTTGTTTTTCCCTAGACTCCCAGAAAGTGGAAAAGCAGGAGAGGTAAGGCAGTGTCCTCCACCAACCAAGCTTTCCCAGCGTGCTATACTTCAGGCTGCATTTTTAGACACCAGTGCCAGCCTCCTCTCCTCCTAGTGCTGGTCCCGCGGCTGACTTACTGAGATCGTAGGCTTTGCCTTCGTCCTCACTTCTACAGCAGAACAGCCTGCAAGGATAACACGACCATCAGTTCGCAGTCCTCGAGTGACCCTGCTGCCCTCCTGGAAGTGAGTAGTTCTCCCTCAAATCTGCGTTTTGCTTCTTTCACAGGGTTTATCTCACGGGGCAGCCCCTGGGGACAGGCACGTGGCAGCATCTTCTGCTTTCTCCCTGCCCGGCGGCTCGGGGCTGCCTTGAGAGCCGGTGCCTTTGGGCTGAGGGCAGGTTCCTGCTCTCGTCATCCGTCTCCCTGTCTGCTTCAGGGTTATTCAAGCAAAAGAAGTCCCAACCCCTGTGACCACCCCCCGGCAGAGCTGAGGAAATGTGGTTCAAGGAGGGAAAAAACCACTTTACTGAAGAGACAAAACATCTTCATCGCTTTAAAGGTATTCCTTGAACAGGCATCCATAAAACCCCGATGAGATAAGGGCTGCTGGGCGTTGGACGTGAGGGCAGCGCATGGGGCGCTTGGTGTTTGGACTTTGCACGTGCACGTGAAGGGTTTGCACCAGTAAATCCCGGAGCCGTGCGGGTGCTGGCAGAGCTCCGGTTGGTGGTGGCGGCACCCCCGGTCACTGGTGGTCCCTCTGTGGGGGCTGCCCACGGCTGCTCCCCTGCAAAAAGCCCATCAGCTTTCCCAGCTCGGCCAGCAAATGTCAGCGGATTCAAATCGCTGGCGGCAGCCACGGGCAGCCAGCTCTTTACTCTTTCCATCGGCGCTGGGTCAGATGACAGAACCCCCTCCTCTTCCCTCCCTCCCCCCCCCCCCCCCCCCGAGTATTATTATCGTTATTTGTTTGTATGATGGCAGTGCCTAGGAACATTCCCCCCACCACCACCACCACGGGCAAGGAGCCTTTCGCGCAGCGTGGGTCGGGACATGCATCACCAGGGGAGTGATGCCTTGCCGTTGCGATAACGCCACCTCCCCACCCTCCTCATCCCCCTGGCTTCCATGTCATCATGGAGACAGCACCCAGCCACCGCCGTTAACTCTGCTTAATTTGCTGGGCCGAAATGGTGGGGAGCTGGATGCTCCTTGGGGCCACGTGGTAGAGCAGCCTAGGAGCGACGCAGAGCTCCGGCAGGTAGCACAGCCCCTCCAGTAGTGACCGGTGGGCTAATGCAAGCCGGAGAGCATCTCCAGAACAGCAAGGCTGCGTGAGTCCCCCGGTTTGGTTAAAGCAACAGGTCTCCAATTAAGCATAAGGGGAAGGAACTGGTTCCCTGGGTTTTGCTCCGCCAGACCAGCTGTCTCAATTAACTGGCTCCCCTTACAGTGTTTTTTCAACTGTACAGAGATGAGCCAAGGACACATGAAGGTAACGTGAGCTGGGAAGATTCCCCGAGCGCCAGGAAGTTGGAGCGCGGCTCCCCCTGCCCTGCCTCTCCTCTTTATGGACGGGCACAGCCCGGCCGCAGCTGAAGTTCAGCCTCTCTCACGTGCTCGGGGCTCTCTTAAGGCTCCTGAACCAAGGCATTGCTGCCCAAACCAAGGCATCATCGCCCAAACCAAGGCATCACTGCCCAAACCAAAGCATCACTGCCCAAACCAAGGCATCACTGCCCAAGCCGAGGCATCATCGCCCAGCCCCTGCTACCAGGGGGGCATCTCGAGCAATTGCTGCTCTCAGGGAAAACAACCCCCAAACAACCACCCAGTTTGTGGGCGATGGTGCAAAACCTCTAATTTGCTGGTGGGGGGGAGAACACCCAAGCGATGCCCACTGCTGACGTCCGCACGTGGCTTCTCTCCTGCAGCCAGGCTGCAAGACCTACCTCCCCATCCCGTGTCCCCAGCCCCGTGGGGATGATGGGCTGTGGCCGTGGCATCTCCCCACCAGCTCCTTCCCCCTTTTTGGGGGAGGCTGGCTGGGCGCAGGAGGGGCTGTCTGCCCCTGCTATGGTTACCTCTCTCCCCCCTCCTCCTGCAGCCCTGGCCCCATGCCCCACTCTGCCGTTTTTTGCCCCTCCTGCCCTTCTCTCAGGGGAAAACCACCAGCAGCAGATGCTTCCTGGGACCTCTGGGCTGCCGCAGCAGCAGGACGAAGCTGCATCAACGACGACCAGCAAGAGAAGGGAATTATTGGGTGGTAACAAGACTTTTGAGGCTCTGCTTGAGGTCCTGCCGTCCCCCCTGCCGTTCAGGTTTGCTCTGGGCTCCTCTCCCACAGCTACCCCGATCCCGATGCTCACTCTGGAGCAGGAGCAGTGTCATCCGCAGGGGATGGAGATACCAGGGGCACCACAAGCCAGCTGGAGATTTTGGGACCGTTCATCATTAACCCCTACCATGCCAGCAACTGCTCTGGCTTCAACACTCCCCCCCTCCCCGGGGTTGTGCTGTGGCCTGCCCAGGTGGCCGGGTGGACATCATGTGAGGCAAGGAGCCGGGGGCTGACAGCGGCCCCGGGCCAAGTCGTTATGACCATCTGCTCCGTGCTGTGCCAGGCTGACGGCTGCTGTAAAGAGCGTGCGTGCCGCAGAGCCCTGGGGATCTGGCGGTAACAGGAGCCGAAGGACTTCAGAGAGGAGCTGACTCTGTCTTTTCAGCTCTGCCTTGTGTATATTTATCTGTACGTACAAATAGGGAGCCCTGGCTGGGGTGGTTGGTCATTGCTGAGCTGTGCCGGGCCACGCTGAGCTGGCTTCCAGCATCCCCACACCTTCGGCTCCATTTAGCCTTGGTGGGGTGTGGAGCAACCATGTCCCACCAAGCTCGTGGGGCAGCAGGAGGTTGGGGTTGCTGAACGTGGGCAGGCAGGATTTGATGGGTTTTGGTGCCTGTTTGCAAAAGGGGGTGCCAGGGGTCCCTGCCTGCTCACGGCCAGGAGCCACGAGGCACGTTGTGATGGTGAGAAAGGTGGGGGAGAGCAGGAGCAGCCCTCATCCTCTCGCTTACCGAGTGCCCTGGTCAGAAATAGGACTTTTATCTAAAATACACACCTGGGCAATGCAGAAGAAAAGCCAGAATGGGCTTTCGCTCAGTGCTATAGAGCAGCCAGCAAAGGCCTGACTCCACATTTTGACTTCAGCCAACAAAATTAATGCAGTCCGGTGCAAGGCTTTCTCCGAACTCGGTTTTGATTTTTCAGGGAAATGTGTTATCGCAGGCAGAAAGGCGGTGAAAGGACTGCATGAGGACTGCTCGAGCATTGTGTGACCAGGGACACGATGCAGCGCGGGGCTCTGCTTCGGCACCCCAGTATTAGCCCATTTTCTAATGTTCTGCCTTTGAATCTTAGTCCTCTCCTTTCCTCGTAACTCGTAAAATGCATCAGGCCATTCCTAGCTCGGTGGAAAGAGATTTTTTTTTTTTTTCTTTGTGAGCCAACTTGGACAAACGTCAGGACCTGCTTAAGGCTGGTTCTGGTCAGACCGAGCTTCAAAGGGAGATTAATTTCAACTGAGCTTTACAGTCTTTCACGAATTGGCTTAAAAACAAGGATTATCAAAATGCGTCAACATCGAAACGGACGACTTAAAAATAAATCGGCGCTTAGGCTACCTGAATTTAGGGGAGTAAAAATGTAAAAGTGGGAAGAAATGGGAGGTGATGGTGTCTCCTTGCCATGTTCCCTAAACATGGCAAAGGGCTTTTGTTTCCATCCCAAAAGCACAGTGAGAGTCAAAGGAAAAGAAACCTGAATCTACTTGACTTAAAGGTCACGCAACTTAGTGTTATGATATTTGAGGGTCTCGTGATATTGTTTTTTTTTTTTTAAATGTTAATACCCCAAGCCCTGCATTGGCAAATGTACTGCCAGTGGTTATCAGCTACGACTTGAAGACTCAAGTTGTTTCTAATCTGCTTTAACAGAGGTTAAAGACAAGAAGTTACCTGTAGGAAAGGTCTTTTATACAAGGCCCACGAGAAAGTATGAAACTGGAGAATGATCCTAATTCCTATAACATTTCTGCTATATGCCACCCAAAACTGTTTAGTTTTTTAGGATTTTAGCAGCTAAAGTCCCCATTTCACCTCTAGTTTTTGTGCTCAGGGATCTCAGCACACCTCAGAGAGGTCACCTGAGCTCCTGTCCACATCTCGGAGAGTGAGGACCAAGGTCTGGGGGCTGAAGCATCTCGTGAACTTGCTGCAGAGCTGAGGTTAGAGGCACATTTCTCTTTACTACTTGATTTTCTGAGCCTGCCTCTTTTCCCCCTTTCCCCAGCCCTGAATTTTACCTGCATGTCATCTTGAAGCTGTTGGTTGAAATATTTCATGTTTGGTTTATATGTAATGCTGAACAAGGGCACAGGGCAGCTCTTAAAAGGTCAGCTTTATATAAATGTATAATGCAGATGTATAAAATATATCATTTTAGAATAAATTCCGAACCACTGTAAAACATGGGAAGGTTTTCTTAGGGTAACTCATTTTAGTGCTAGCTCAGAGGACCCCTGGACACACCATTATTTTGATTTATAAGCTTTTCAGGCCAGGTGTTGCTAGCAAGAGGTCAAAAAGGAGTTGAAATTGTTGGTGCTCGAGTGGTGCCTTGGGCTGTCTGACCCCAGCAGCACTCACAGGCTGCAGAGGCTCAGCAGCTTCCAGCAAAACTCCTGCCCTACCACATCGCATATTGCACTGCTTAAAATCATCAGAGATGGTTACAGGGTTGTCAAGAAATGTTGTAACTCATTGCACTGGTGATATCAGATCTGTTGCCTGTTTTAATCCTGACACCATAAAGAAGTATTGAACAGGCTTTACAATAAAGGCCCAAGATACAGTAATTCTGCAGGATCTTGGCTCGCAGAAAGGTGATTTTTGTTTTTCCAGTAAAAAGCCCAGGGAATATTTCTGAATTAGACTAACAAACCGGCAGCGTTAATTCTGTGGCAGTGCTGGCACAGTGTGGAGGAGCCCAAAAAGCAGCTGGGTGACGAGGTGCCAGGCATGGGGTGCAGCTGTAGGAGTGGTGGCAGGGCTGGCCGTGCCCATCACCGTGGCCTCCCAGCCCCGTGTCCTGCCCCTGAGGAAGCAGTAAAGGCAGCCCATCAGCGGTGAAGCACCTCTGGCGTCGGGTAGGAGCCTTCTGCCTTTAAGTTTTTTCATACAGATCTGTATGTGTGTGTGCGCGTGCGTAAGTGTCATAGAATCACGGAATGGTTTGGGTTGGAAGGGACCTTAAGGTCACCCAGTGCCACCGACAGGGACACCTCCCACCAGACCAGGTTGCCCCAAGCCCCCTCCAGCCTGGCCTTGAACCCCTCCAGGGATGGGGCAGCCACAGCTTCTCTGGGCAACCTGGGCCAGGCTCTCACCACCCTCACAGCAAAGAATTTCTTCCCCACATCTCATCTCAATCTCCCTTCTTTCAGTGTCAAACCCTTCCCCCTCCTCCTATGGCTCCGCTCCCTGATCCAGAGTCCCTCCCCAGCTTTCCTGGAGCCCCTTTAGGGACTGGAAGGGGCTCTAAGCTCTCCCCAAAGCCTTCTCTTCTCCAGGCTGAACCCCCCCAACTCTCTCAGCCTGTCCTCACAGCAGAGGGGCTCCAGCCACCAGCCTCTGGTCCTTCCTCGAGCCCTCTCCCATCTCTCCCCTTCCCGGGAATGGCTCCAGCCTGCCATGGAGCGGGTGGCCTGGGCTGTGCCTCTGGCTGCTCCATCATCACCCTGGTGCTGAGCGTGGAGGTGACATTTCTCCTCTTACAACCCCACCTGATGCTCACGGGGAGCCGGGGGGGACACAAACCCCCATCAGCAAATTCCCCTTCCAACAGCTCTTCACGGGGGCCGTTTGCTTTTACGATGGACGGGTGTTTCCTTCCCGGAGTCACTCAGCGTGTAAACGTAAAGGAGGGGAAATATAATTACGGTGTCAGCAGAACGACTGTAATTCATGAGGCCGATGACACTACAGAGCTGATGATGTCACGGGGCTTTATGCTGCCTGATTGACTTCCTTTTCAGCAGAAATCACCGAGGGTATGGGTTAGCTGGGAAAAGGCATCCTCAGTAACTCAGAAACTAACACCGGTGATTAAACATTGCCGTATATTGCTGAGATGAGGTGAATTCTCATTCTGCGCTTAAATATAGAGAGGCAGGTGCTGGGCTGGTGAGAACACATCTGGCCGGAGGGGGAAATTAATCCCCGGAGGTCAGGGTATTTACGCCAGTGGTTTACTAACCTTTAACACGCGTGTGCAGCCAGGAAGCCTCTCCAGTGATTGCCCACGTTCTGCGTGGTGCCTGCCAGTCCCTCACCGCCACAAACACCTAATTAATTCCCAGGCTTTTAAGGAAATGAAGCCGTAGAGAAATATGCCACCAGTAACAAATTACACAGCACTGATGCCACCAATTAATGCTGTGGGAAATAATACTGTATTTCAGATGCTGAATGTTGTTGGTTTTTTTTTTTTTCCCTCCTTAAATTAATTTGTCACCATACAATAAAATAAGGATGCTGTCCTGCCTGGACGTTGCTAAATTAATATTCAGATATTGTCCAAAGTGCTAAAACGGAAAAAAAAATAAAATATAAGTGGCATAGTTCTTTATGTTTTTTCCCCTCTTGTTTTCATGGTGTCTGAGAGCAAAGAGCCAAACCAGCATATCGGTCTGCCGTACCACCAAGGATTGTGGTGACTGTCCCGCTGCTCCCAGCCTCCACCAGCACACCTCCCATCCTGGTGCTCCCACCTCACCTTGCCGGAAAGCCCACAGTATAGCACAATACTTCCTAAAAAAAGCTGCTAAGCTGGCACGGGTCCCTCGGGCGAGGAGCCTGCCGGGTTTGTTGTTACCTCCTGGCCCAGGAGACGCAGCAGCTTCGGATGTTCCCCATGCTGGGCGAGGAGGCGACTGAGACCTCTGGGCTGCTCCACGAAGCAGGTCGCAGCTTGGCTTTCCTTCAAGCAGCTGGGATGAGCGATGGCAAAAGGAGGAAACGAGGTGAAGTATATACTCCCACCAGGGCTGATCTTTGCACCGCTGGGGTTTATCTTTGTACGGGCGAACGTGAGTCACGGCGGCAGTACGGAGAAGATGCCTTTACGTGGCCAGGTATGGTACAAGCGCACAGATGGGTTATTTCGACTGAAAGCATCCACAGGAACGCGCCGGGAAATGCCAGTGCGTGCAGGTGCTGTAGGGCACAGAGAGGCATCAGGGAAACAGGCTTGGGAGAGGCTACCTGCTTCCTTCCTGGCTGGCCCGGGAGGGTTCGGGAATGGAAAGCAAAAGGGAAAGCAGGATTTCTGGGTGGCGGCACCTGCAGCTCTGGAGGGAGGAGGCATTTATGGAGGTAGGCTGTGGCTGTCACGGGGTGCTCCATGCAAACACCCCAGGACCGCTACTCAGCAACACTGATAAGGTTGAAAACCAAGTTAAACTCACTTCGATCAGGCAACAGGGAGGGGAGGCAGCACCAGTTCAGCAGGGCTGGCGTGCAGAGCGCAGCCCATCCCTGTTTGCAAGGGTCAGCTCAAAAATAGCCAGGCTATGGTTGTTGATACTTTGATTTAGTTATATATTATTTAGAACCTCTCCAAGTGTGGGATTAGGAAAAAGCAGTGTCAGCGGGTGGGGGTCCATCAGTCTTCTAGGACCATCAGAAACGGTCTCCAGGCCATCAGCCAGGGAAGCATCTCTGGCCAGGGGACAAAGGAAGCCTAGAATGGGAACTGGGTGTCAAATTAATAGTAAAGAATAGAATCACAGAATCATAGAATCATGTAGGTTGGAAGGGACCTTTAGGATCATCTAGTCCAACCATCAACCTAACTCTGATAAAAACCCATCACTAAAACATGTTACTAAGCACTATGTCAACCCGTCTTTTAAATACCTCCAGGGATGGTGCCTCAACCACTTCCCTGGGCAGCCCATTCCAAGGCTTGATAACCCTTTCCATGTAAAAATTTTTCCCAATGTCCAATCTGAACCTCCCCTGGTGCAACTTGAGGCCATTTCCTCTTGTCCCATCACCTGTGACTTGGGAGAAGAGACCGACCCCTGCCTCTCTACAAGCTGCTTTCAGGGAGTTGTAGAGAGCAAGAAGGTCTCCCCTCAGCCTCCTTTTCTCCAGGCTGAACACCCCCAGCTCCCTCAGCCTCTCCTCATCAGACTTGTGCTCCAGACCCCTCACCAGCTCCGTTGCCCTTCTCTGGACCCGCTCCAGTCCCTCAATGTCTTTTTTGTGGTGAGGGGCCCAAAACTGGACACAGCCCTCAAGGTGGGGCCTCACCAGTGCCCAGTACAGGGGGAGGATCACTGGGTACAAGAGCTCTTTAGCAGGGTCTGCTGTGCCCAGGGTGGTGTGGGCAATGCTGCAGGCGAGGCAGGTCACACCCCGGTACGATGGGGATGGCAGCAGGTGCTGCCCATCCAGATGCAGCAGAGCTGGGCTGGAGAAATGCAAAATTAAGCCTGTTTCTGACCCTATAAACCAGCTCTGAGAGCAGCAGAATCAATGTGTTTTACAGACTGTGTAGCAGCTCCTTGGGTCAGACACGGTAGCAGTTTCCCCTGCTCCTCCCAGTCTAAATGCTCCGTCCTGCCCAGAAATGAAGTTAGATAAAAAGAGATTTTTATTTATTTATTTATTTATTTTTAAATACCACGGACTCTCATCTGGAGAGGACAGCCGTCAGCAGGGTGTATTCTCAGCAGGGAAGAAGGAAGCATTCAGTGCTGTTCAACATCTTTGTCAGAGACATGGACAGTGGGATAGAATGCACCCTCAGCAAGTCTGCCGACGACACCAAGCTCGGTGGCTTGGTCGACACGCTGGAGGGAAGGGATGCCATCCAGAGGGACCTGGACAGGCTTGAGAGGTGGGCTCGTGCAAAGCTCATGAAGTTCAACCAGGCCAAGTGCAGGGTCCTGCACCTGGGATGTGGCAATCCCAGGCACAAATACAGGTTGGGCAGAGAATGGCTGGAGAGCAGCCCTGAGGAGAAGGACTTGGGGGTGTTGGTGGATGAGAAGCTCAAAATGAGCCGGCAATGTGCACTGGCAGCCCAGAAAGCTCCCCGCATCCTGGGCTGCATCAAGAGAAGTGTGGCCAGCAGGTCCAGGGAGGTGATTCTACCCCTCTGCTCTGTGCTCGTGAGACCCCACCTGGAATACTGTGTCCAGCTTTGGAGTCCTCAGCACAGGAAGGACATGGACCTGTTGGAATGGGTCCAGCAGAGGGCCATGAAGATGACCAGAAGGATGGAGCACCTCCCCTATGAAGACAGGCTGAGAGAGCTGGGGTTGTTCAGCCTGGAGAAGAGAAGGCTCCAGGGAGACCTCAGAGCAGCCTTCCAATATCTGAAGGGAGCCTCCAGGAGAGCCGGAGAGGGACTCTGTCAGGAAGTGTAGTGACAGGACAAGGGGTAATGGTTTTAAATTGGAAGAGGGGAGATTTAGATTAGATATTAGGAGGAAATTCTTTCCTATGAGGGTGGTGAGGCACTGGAACAGGTTGCCCATGGAAGTTGTGGCTGCCCCATCCCTGGAGGTGTTCAAGGCCAGGCTGGATGGGGCTTTGAGCAACCTGCTCTAGTGGAGGTGTCCCTGCCCACGGCAGGGGGGGTTGGAACTCGATGATCTTTAAGGTCCCTTCCAACTCTAACCATTCTATGATTCTATGATTCTCATTCTCAGCTTGGCTGTCTGGAAGGAGCATTGCGCTACTGAAATGCCACCTGCCCCAAGGGGTAATGAGAAATGAATGTGATAGTGTGGAAGATCTGGGCATTATTGAGAAGTTAGCTCAGTCTCCAACTGGATTAATTCACTGCTGGCAGTTGGAAAAATTAATAAAGTGCAGATCTGTAGCAATCTAGGTGATTTTTTTCCCTAAAGCCGTAAAATATGAACATTATCCATGGAAAACTGTTGGAATAGCAGGTAAGGCTCAGGCCCGCAGGAGGCTTTGTGTGCTGGGATGCTGACTGTCACGGGGCACCCCCAGAGTGTGACAGAAAGGGATTGGGAGGGATGTCCTGGCTTCCAGCCCCTCCACCAAGGCTGGCTGGACATTCAGCTGCGTCCCCCCCATCACCAGCCAGTTCCTTGGGTGGCCCTGCTCTGGTGACAGTGACTTTGTCATTGGTAAAGTGGAGCAGCATTGCGGGCTGAGTGTGCCATCCTCCTGCTGTCCCTTATAGCCTGGTGGCTTTGTCCTGCTGGCCTGAGCGTGGAGCTGTAGGTTTAAATCCCTTTGGGTCCCCAAAGCACTAACATCCCACATATCAGCTTCAAGGATGCAGCTTTCAGAAAATAAGCTGATTTCAGCCGGGTGAGTTGAGCTCTGACTTTGTGACTGCAGTGAGCGCGGTGGAAATGTATTAAATGCACTTCTGGGGAGTAATTTCCCAGCTTTGTACCGGACTGATGACAGATGAGGATTTGAATTTGGGCTAGAGATTTAGAAAATGCACAAATGAAGCTGGGTTGTTGTGTTTTTGGTTTTTTTTTTGCACCTGGCATGAGGAACGTGTTCAAAAGTTAAACTAGCCTTGGCTTGTGATAAGAGGAGTTATCTGTGCTGGCCATAAATCGAACCGGGATGGCTTAATTGCTCATTCGCAGTAAATAAAGCTATAACTGAGATGTCTACTCTATAATATAGAGGGGATCTCCCAGGCTACAGAGGATGATAGCTAGCCAGAGAAATCCATTCGAAGGCTCTTTGGGATCGATAAGCAGTTAAGAGAGCCGCGGGAAGATGACATTGCCTGTCTTTGTGCACAGACACCCGGAGAGGTGCCAGGCTGTTAAAAGCACGAAGGGCAACCCCTGGGCTCGGATGCCTCAGGTTTGAAACACGGTGATTTCTAGGTGAGTTTCCACTCTGTGTCCAAATACAGAGAGGTAGGAGCACCCTGTACACCAGAGAAAATGGCTGGGGACCCATCCGCTTCGGTAGCAGTGCTCCCACTCTCACCCTGGGATGGTGTCCAAAGCCATGGTGAAGGGCTTAGCCACCAGGTTTATTAATATTAGTGAGGGTTCTGTGGCTGGGTGGGCCTCTGAGGGCCCCCCCTGGTGCTTGCAGTTCACGCTGGTAGCCAGCCCAGGGCTCCCTAACTTTGGCTGGAGCAAATCCACTGTAGCGATGGAGGGAGCTTAGGGAAGAGGCTTAGAGCTGATTTTTGCCAAAGGCTTCCAAGAGGTGCCGTGGCAGGGCAGAGGCTCTGTCCAGGTGCCTGGGAAGGGTCTTTTCTACTCACAGATATACTGCTGGTGGGGTGGTTTGAGGTCCCCACGTTTCACCAGGTGGGCTGTGCTGTTTCTGCTGTCCCTGGGGCCAGTTGGAGCCTGCCATCAGCCATGTGAAATGTAAATCATAGAATGGTTAGAGCTGGAAGGGACCTTAAAGATCATCAAGTTCCAAACCCTCTTCCCTGGGCAGGGACACCTCCACTAGAGCAGGTTGCTCAAAGCCCCATCCAACCTGGCCTTGAACCCCTCCAGGGATGGGGCATCCACAGCTTCTCTGGGCAACCTGGGCAAGGCTCTCACCTGGTCTTCACAGCAAAGAATTTCTTCCTGGTATCTAATCTAAATCTCCCCTCTTTCAATTTAAAACCATCACCCCTCATCCTATCGCTACACTCCCTGATCAAGAGTCCCTCCCCATCTCTCCTGTAGCCCCCAGCCCCCCCGCAAAGGCAATGGCAATGACTGGCTCAGCCCTAATCATTTACTTTGAAATGCTGTTCTGCAGAAGGAAGATCAATTGCCACTTAGCTTCCAGCTCCTGCCCTGCCAGTCTTTTAAAAGGGAAATATTACAGCCGTTTTCCAGCCTCGCTAGTCCTCCCCTGGCCCATGTTTAGTTATGAATCCCCCCACGCCATGGGAGAGCCGGTGGGGCTGCAACAGGAGCTGTGGCCCCTCCAGCCCCAAATCCAAACAAGATTCAGAAAAGGCGAGGGAAAAACAAACCATGAAGCAATCGCTGCTGGGATTCTGCTTAGTGGTAACGCAGGGGTTTCACCCGGCATCCCTCCCCTTTGGTACACGCACCTTCCTCGTGCCGGTAATGCGGGATGCTGGAGTCCACGGGTGGTGTCAGACTCCTGCCAGCCTCAGAAGGAGGGAGAAAACCCTTCCATCCTCTCAACTATGTCCTTTGAGAAAGAGGAAAGTTCTCCCTGCTGGTTTTGGAGCGGACGCTCCCAGGGCCATGGTTTGCCAGCAGGCGCTTGGGAAGGTTTGGGGCTGGGTCGAGGTGTGGAAAACGATGTATTATTATGTTTTCTCTAGTGAATGCGTGAGCAAACGGACGGGCTCACAATCGCTTCACAAGGACGGAAAGATGTGAGGCTCGCTAGAGCTGTTATTTCCAATGATTGATTTGCTCGGCTTTATTTAATTAGCTGTCCTTGAGCCAATCTGCTTAAGTGGCAGTGCGTTTACCCTGATGCAAAGCACAGACTCATAAAACTAGGGCTGGAACAGGCGTCCTGTGTGCCAAGGCACCACCAGCTTCTACCTTGATTATTTCCCGCAGATAACTGTCTGATCCGGTCTCAGAAATGCTAATAATAGTGGGTTTTTTTGAGGGAAGGTGGGGTACACCCCAGCTAGGTGCTCGTAGATCTGGGCTGTTCAAGCTGGACAAGCTTAATGGTAGAGTTTGAAATACAAATCACAAGTGCACTCCATGAGCTTGGTTGGGGTTTGGCCATTTAGCTGCACTAGCAGAAATATTTTTAATTTTTTTTTTTTTTTGGCTGAAAGGATATTATACGCGTTTGAGCAAGTCGTAGTGCCACATTTCTCCAAAAAAAAAAAAAAACCAAACCAAAAAAAACCCAAGGAAGATGAACCGGGGAGAAAATACAGCCCTGCCAATTGCGTGCTATGGGGAAGCTGGCTGGAAATGGGGATGTTTGATCCGCAGGCTGAAATATTGAGGCGGGAAAAGCTCGTGGGGAAGAGGGTGCCTGGAAAAGAGTGCTGGGGAGAGGCTTTGCTGGGTGCACCGCCTGGAGGAGGAGCGGGATTAGCATTTAGCCATTTGTTCTTGGTTTTCCCTTGAACCTGAAACAGATATGGGCTTAAAGGACAAGCGCTGAGCAGCTTCTGGCCAGAGAGGATGAGGGGACTTTGTGTCCTGGGGTAGCAGCCACCCCCGCAGCATCTGCCCCGCAGCGGGGCTGGATGGGACCTGGCTGTCTCCGCTTCCTAGAAAGCGTAGGAGCAGAAGTCCCTGGAGACATCCCCTCCTTCCCACCTGGCTAAAATTAACCAATGGGTTCTAAAATAGCAGGGTGGGGAGGGGGGCACAGATGCGGACCTGCTTCATTTCCTCGGGGAGGCCGGGTGAAAAACCCAGCATCCTGAAAAAAAAAAGTACCCGCTTTGCCCTTTGCCTGTCAGGGATGTTTCCCCCCTTGTGGTGTCAATTAAAATGAAACTTTAACTGTTTAAAATGATCCTGCCCTTACCCCTGTGGCCTTATTTAGCTCTGCCTCGCATCCCGGGTGCCCTCTGCGCTGCCAGCCGGGTGCCGGCCCTGTCACAGTGGCATGTAGCACTGTGATGTTGCACATGTACAGGTGGCCTTTCCAAAAGCATCCCTGGGGAGGGATGTCTGCATCCCGGGCTGTCAGCGAGGACGGGACTGGCTGTCCTGCAGGACCATCGGGCGACCGTCCCCTAGAATATAAACTCTTCACAGCATTGTCCTCCAGCGCTCTCCTGCCAAAATCCCTTCTTTGCCCTCGTTCCTCCTCTGCTCTGACCTTAGGATTATGTGTTTGTTTGGTGGTTTTTTTTTGTTTTTGCAGAAACAGCAAATGTTGAAATATCCCTGAGCTTGGAAACGTTGCATGGCCACGTGTGAGCTGGAGCGGATGGGAGCTTTATCCCTGCCCTTGGCCACCCCATCAAACTCAAAAGGCACTCAAAAGCCAAGGCAGGGCTGTCGCTGAGCCCAGCAGCGACGCAGGAACCGCTCTCCAAATTCAAGATGTTCTCCATATTTATTTTTCCGCCTGGCTCCCTTTGCTGACAGCCGAACAACCCGTGGCTTCGGGCAGCCAGCGCCTGCGCCACATATTTTTGTTCATCCGTCCCTCCCTGCCAAATGCTGAAGTCAGGCAACTGGCTCCGGCTGGTGCCAGCTCTGGTTGCTCACACTGGGATTAGCACGTAAAGTGGTTCAGTCCCACCGCGGCGGCCGAGCGTGGCCTTCTCCTTCACCCCGCCGGCTGTGGTTGCCTCTGGAAATGATGTCTGTTATGACTTTGCTTTTGACTTTCTGTAAGGGGCTGTTCTAATTGAAGGGTTTTATTTTTCCCCTGTTTTTCTTTTTTTCTTTCTGTTTTTCTTTTTTTCTTTTCACCCTGCACACACGTGGGAAAGCACGACCGCCTCTTGGTCCACCGTCTCTCGGTCCCTGGGCTGGACACCCCTTTAGAAGGGATGACGGGGAAGTGTCAGACCTCCAGGAAACCAGGGAGGGATCTCCAGAACTAAAGAGAACTAAAGAAAGCAAACTCTCCCGGAGATGGCAAACACAACTGAACTTCTCACTTACAAGCAAAGCTGTTCTGGGTCACTCTTTTGCTTGCGGCTTCCACCCTCTTCCCAGCACTCTGCAAAAAAAGCTAAAATGAGGTGAAAAAGCCCCAAGAATCCAGTATCTTTTCAAAATTGTCAACTAAACGTCCAGCCTCTCAGTCTGCTTACAGCAATTATGGATGGATGAGCTGGGTGGATGGGCTTGTGTTTTCCTTTTTAATCAGTGGACAACCGGGTAGAGCCTGGGCGGCCGCTGCGACAGTGTGGGGCAGGAGTCCTCCTGGCGCTCTGCAGGGCAGGAGCTGCCCCCAGCCCTGTCCTGATACCACCAGGGCCAACTTGGTTCAGTCTACCCAAGCCCTTGTTATCCCTTCTAAAAGCCTCCCCGTTACCCGGTGTCTCTGAGCTGAACGGGGTCCCCAGGGATGGGGCATGCTCAGGGTGTCTCTCGGTGGCTGGCAGAGGGCTGGGCACGAGGCTCAGCAACAAGCCTTCTCCAGCATATCTGCTCCTCTTTCTTCTCTCCCCGAGCCCTCTTTACGCTTTGTTTTAGCCTGAGTATGTGCCACCCGGTTGGATTTCTTGACAAACTTCAGTGAGAGGCCCTGAGACGGGAACTAGGCAGATAGCAGAAGACAGTAAAACCAATACAGAGATCCCGGGCCACCTTGTCAAACAACAGAAGCTGGCGTAGGGGTATTGATTTCGGCAGAGCAGTGCCAGTTGACACAAGTTAAGGCTTTGACCTAGGTAATTCACCCTAATAAAGATATCCAAATTCTGGAAAGCTTCCAGGAAAACCATCTCCTTCGATCAGGTGGGTTATCGATATATATGCATATCGATATACGTGCATTAAGACCTTCTGGGGCTGTAAAATCCCGCATTTAAGGCAGGTCATAGCTGCGCAACCTGCCAGAGCGAGCTGTTGTCCTCGGCAGGAGCAAACGCTATTCCCATTCTCCGGTGCACAGGGAAACTCCATCTTTGCTCTTCCCATCACTCCGGAGCGTGACCCGGGGAGGGAGTGAGACGCTGGGTTTCTGCGAACCCGCTGTTGAGGGGGATCGTTGGGGTGGGAGCATGGCCACGGCGGGGCTGGGGGGAATGTGCAGGCTCAGTCCTGCCCGGACACTCATCTTTGGAAAAGCCATGGGGGTGCTGCTGGCGAGGAGGTGGCTCGTTTCGGGGTCCCCAGGCTGGTAACCTGCCTGCTGCTTAGCGGTGGTGTGTCTCATTGCAGGGAGTGGCGCTGCTCAGAGCCTGTCTGCAGCAAACTGGGCGACCCCAGTGCCCCAGCGCGGCACCGTGCAGAGATGCTGGTTATACTGGTCCTGCCAGGGGTGACCGTGGATGCTGTGCCCATCATCCCCACCCCAGCTGCCGGTTCGGGGCGCCCCAGGAGATGCTCTGGCAGCACGGATGCGGGGCAGGCAGGACCTGGGTGCAGCCTGCAAGTTCCAGGACTGGCCTCCGAAGCCTCTTCAGGTTTGGCTGCCAATAAAATAAAGCCAGGTCTAAGGTCTTATATTTCTCATGCTTCAGAAAGGTCCCTGCGAACACTGAGCAGGGCGCCCGGGGGCCACTCGAGCAGGTATGGTTTGCTTCCATGGAATATTACACCTCTTTTGACCCACCGTCTTGCTACTTTTCCCCTAAAGCCTCCTCCCCTCGGAGCAGCGCGTCTGCTTAGGTCTAATTTCTGTCAATGGGACTTCAGCATGTGCTCAAGTGCTTCGCTGATTTGGGGCCCGAGTCATTAGCTTTACAGTTGATTACTCAAGTGGATTTTAGGTGGGGGAAAGGGAATGCTGACACCCAGCCAGAAGAGTTGAGCCAACACTCAGGCGTAAATCCACACCAGCCTCAAAGTGTCGGCGCGGTCCCATCGTCACCGTCGGTCAGCCCCGGCGTCCTGGCGTCGCTTCTCACCACCTCCATCTCCCTGGGACTCGCAGGTGTCCTCCCGGCTGAAGGGACCGTCCCCTACAGCGCCCGGTCTCGGCAGCAGCCTTCCCCTGCTCCATTTAACAGTTTAATGGCGTTTGTCAGCTTTAAAATCACAGTTTCACCCGCAACAGAGGGGCGAACGCTGCAGAGCTGATTGCGTGCACTAGAGGAGCTGATTACCCTCCTCGGCGTCTCAGATCATCAGAAATGCAAACAAGCTGGCACTGTAAATATACATACATTTTTAAGGCAACCAGATCAGCCGTGCACACATGCTCTCAGGCCCTCACCAATTACCCAAATTGGTACGTTTCCACTCATTGCATCGGCATATTCGGCTATAATATATCATATAAAAATCAACGGCTCACAGCTAAGGTTGTCTGTTGTACTGTGGTTCTCAACTTGTTGATCTTTTTATTTTTTTATTTTTTTATTTTTTTTTTTAAAAAAGAAATAAGTAGCTCGTTTTATACATGCACTTATGAAGTTTGTAAAATTGTAGGTACAGTTTGAGCTGGTGTGCGTCAGCCCTGAGGCTCTGCCTGGCCCCAAGGCAACAGCATCATGCCCATCCCCATGCTCTGGCAAGCACCGGCCTGGGTTGCTGGTGGCGAGGGGCAGCAAAGGCTTGTTTTCTTAAAATGCAGTGATTGATGGATGAGTTACAACCAACTGCGGGGGCTTGGATTCTGGCAAAATGTCAACATTCAGTGCAAATGGAGAAAAAAAAAACCCCAACGTCTATTTTTGTCCCAGCACCCCCAGTTCAGTCTAGCCTGCGTGCTGCAGCCTCTGGCTGCCAGCCGCGTGGGCTGGAGGGGCAAAAACGGGGCAAATCTTGTGTTTTTCACCACCGGTGGGGCTTGGGCGTGCTCTGCAGCAGGCACGCTACGGGCTGAGCACAGGGCACGCTTAGTTCTAGCTGAAAAGAGAGATGTCTCTGCACAACATCTCCCCAGGCTAGCACATCTCCCGTTCTTCAGCCTGGAGAAGGCTCCGGGGAGACGTTAGAGCCCCTTCCAGTCCCTCAAGGGGCTCCAGGAGAGAAGGGGAGGGACTCTGGATGAGGGAGGGGAGCCATAGGAGGAGGGGGAAGGGTTTGACACTGAAAGAGGGGAGATTGAGATGAGATGTGGGGAAGAAATTCTTTGCTGTGAGGGTGGTGAGAGCCTGGCCCAGGTTGCCCAGAGAAGCTGTGGCTGCCCCATCCCTGGAGGGGTTCAAGGCCAGGTTGGATGGGGCTTGGAGCAACCTGGTCTGGTGGGAGGTGTCCCAGGGCAGAGGGTGGCACTGGGTGGTCTTTAAGTTCCCTTCCAACCCAAACCATTCTATGATTCATCTTTTCTTTCCAGCTGCAGGTTGGCTGTGGTGAGGGCTGCCCATGGGACGGCACAGCGGGGCTTTGCTGGTGGCTTCGGGTCAGCCCTCCATGTCCTTGACTCTGCAGACACCACCACGCTTGCCGAAAGCCTCGGCTCTCCTCGGGAAGGCAGGGACAGGCAGCCGAGGACTGAGGAAGGCTGGAGATAGTTTGGGGGCCGTCTGGTGATGCCTTTGGGCACAAGGAATCATGAAACGGTTAAAAAAAATAGAAGTTTCAGCGAACAGTTTGTTTTTGAGTGTGTGAGCGATTTTAAGGATTTTCCAAATTATTTAGAGAGAGATGAAGGGAATGAACTAAATGTAAGACTGAACAGCCTCAAAAGGGGTCAGTGTTTTGCTTCAAACGCACACATATAAACCTGCACAGATGTTCTGACCTTTGGAAAAAAAGCAAGCAGGCACAAAAATCAGCTAATCTGAAACGAAGGGATGATTTCGCTGTTGCCAGAGAGGCTGCATGTGCTGCTCTGATTGACACAGACACGCATCTCATCCCACCTAACTCCACTGTAATCTGTTTGGGGCTTTTGCAGGGAGCTCAAGAAGCTCAGGGGGGCTTTGTGCTACTCCAGTGCCAGCGTTTGTCACCCCCATCTCGGGAAAGCACCACATCGGCACCCACTCCCCCCATGTGGAGATGGGAACAATAACCACCACCCCCCCACCCCCCACCCCGGGAGCAAGGAGGTGGGAGATGAAAAGAAACTTTGATGAGAGAAATGAAAGGGCAGGGAGAGGAAAGGGGGTGTAGCGTGATGTCATCAGGAGATGCTTGAAGCCCCTGCAGAGCAAGTGGGAGCAACGACATGGGTGGGATCCAAGGAGATGCTGATGGGTGGGAGCAGCGAAGGTGTGGAGCAATTTGGGTTGGGAGCACGTCACGACCTATCAACCCAGCCCAGCCTCCCTCCCCGCTGCTTTTGAATCATCTTTCTCAGCTCGGACAGTCCAGGAGCTCCTCGGCAGCTGGTAGTCTCTGACAGCTGTCACCTGCTGAGGGAGAGCTGAAGCAGGGGTTGATATAGAGAGGTTTTGCCCACTGCCTGTGGGCTGCACCCCAGCTGGGCTCTCCAGTTGCAGAGGAGCCCTCTTAGGAAGAAATGATGGCAGGTGAGATGTGGTCATGGGATAAATAAGGACCCAGGTGCACTGCAGGAGGTTCTGCATAGCTGCTGCGGTGCTCGGGGTGGTGAGCAGCTCCAGAGATGTGATGGGAACTGCGAGCAGGAGCCAAGCGCCTGTAGTAGGTGAGTGTTTGGGGAAGCTGCCCTTGGTTTGGGAAATTTGGGTGTCTGATAATTATAGAATGGTTTGGATTGGAAGGGACCTTAAGGATCATTGAGTTCCAACGCCCCTGCCCTGGGCAGGGACACCTCCCACCAGACCAGGTTGCTCAAAGCCCCATCCAACCTGGCCTTGAACACCTCCAGGGATGGGGCAGCCACAGCTTCTCTGGGCAACCTGGGCCAGGCTCTCACCACCCTCGCAGCAAAGATGTTCTTCCCCAGACCTCATCTCAATCTCCCCTCTTTCAGTGTCAAACCCTTCCCCCTCGTCCTGTGGCTCCCCTCCCTGACCAGGAGTCCCTCCCCAGCTTTCCTGGAGCCCCTTGAGGGACTGGAAGGGGCTCTAAGGTCTCCCTGGAACCTTCTCTTCTCCAGGCTGAACCCCCCCCCCCAACTCTCTCAGCCTGTCCTCACAGCAGAGGGGCTCCAGCCCTCTGATCATGTTCTGCCCTCTCCCTGTGGGCACCACGTTAGGTTTTCCTTGTTGCCTCCCAGCAAAGATGGTGCGGGCAGGGGCAGGGCTGGTGTGGTGCAGGGACTGAGGTCCTCTCTTGGGTGGCTTCAGAGATGGATGGTGCTAAGGGTGGGCAGGGCAGGCCTGTTTCTGGCCCGGGCCGCCTGCTGGCACCGTGGCAGAGGCTGTGGATGGGTAAAGTGATTATTTTCCCCTCTGGTAAATCAGGGGCAGCTTGTTCCTTTCCCCGGAGCGGTGGCTTGACCTAAGCATCCATGTCTTAGCACCCTGAGACTGAACTGTCTGGAAGGCTGTGGTATGGGACCACTTTGGACTTGGAAGGTAAGTGGAGCTGCTTGCTCGTGAAGAGGAACCTGTGTGTCAGCAGCGTGCTGGACCCAACATCCCATAGCCCGCGCTATGCCAGCGAGCTTTTGGGGTGTCATAGCTCTCCCTTGATGGAGAGAGGAGGAGCAGTTGGCTGTCCTCTGCCAGATGTCCTCCATTTCTCCTCTTTGATCTCCCCAATCCCAGACTTGTTACCTTTCATCTGCTTCCATTCATTTTTGGGAGTGATCTTGTATCAGTGCCTGATGGACCTGTCCTCTCATTTGTGCTTTTGCCACGAGCCTGGAGCTTGGAGAACACACCTAGAAACGTCGTCTAAAAATAATGAGATTAATGATCCTCACCCTAAAGTAAGACTTTTGCTGTCTTTTAGAGCTGGATGAAAACCAGCAACGAAACCACCTTCCCAGTGGGCAGGGAAGCTTGTTCCCAGCCAGCAGAGAGCGGGTGGTAGCCCAGGCAGGAGCCCTCGTGCCCAGATACAGCCCCGTCCTGGGGGGGAATAGTCCTTTTTGGTTAATATTTAGCTTCTGGCACACAACAGGGCTGTGGCTCTGAAGGATGCTGGCCAATGGCTCGCTTGCTGATGCCCAAGGAAACGTGTCCCTGGGAAGGGGGTGTCAGCCTTGTCCTGGCAGAGCTGCCTGGCTGGGGAGAGCAGGAGGAGGATTTCTCCCGCTTTCCTCCTTCAGCATTTACCTTTTCGGAGCAGGGGAGGGAGATGTTTCCCTTTCCTCCTCTGCACGGAGGGGGTTTCTAACAGGTCTGGGCGCAGTCTCTGCCCTGGTTCCCCTCCATACCCAGTAACCCTCCAGTTCACTTGCCTACACTCTTGTTGGTGTCTTCCATTTACTGGTGTCTTCCATTTACTGGAAATTTTTGTATTTACCAGGAACACTGAGATTTATGCAGGACCGTGTCAGATTCTGTGTAATAAATTTACCAAGTGTGTTTTTTTCTTTTTTTTTTTTTTTTTTTTCACATTACCAGCTACTCCTGACCTCTGTAAATTCAGTAATGATTTAGCTGTAAAGGGTTTGCTGTAGTGTCCTTCAGACGTGAAACAAGAAAATGACATTGGAGGTTGGCAAAGTGAAATGCGGATTTGTTCCCGTTACCAGAAATGTGGCTTTCTTGTGGACAAATTGGCACAAACCCCGTAGCTTTTAAACGGGCAAAGCAAGCTTTGGAAATTAATCATTTCCTATTAATGAGGAAGGTACTCCTGCAACAAGGAGAGCAGTGCAGGGGGGGGACGTGTGCCCGGCCCCTGCGAATATTTGGGGTCACCTGTGGTATGGAGGGAGCATCTTGTGCCCAGACCACTTGGTCCTTCCTCGCTTTGCATCGTTTTCCTGAGTTGTCGTTTTATTTTTTAATGGCAGCCGCTAAGGCAGAGCCCCAGCGCTGCCGGTTGCTGACCTCCAGAGGTTGGTGGGAGAAAACCGTGACCACCTGCACGGCCAGAGGGGACTCAGTGGGTCCTGGTCCCCAGGCTGGGGTGCAGCGCAGGCAGCAGCAAAATGAGGGGTCTGGACTCAGCTGCTGCTCAGGCTTGGGGATCTTGGGGTGCGCTGAGACTGTAGGGGTGGGGACAGACCTTCTCAGTAACCTGCGCTGAGGTGCAAAGCTTTTCTCCAACCGTCATGGCAAATGCAGCTCTCTGTGGGATGGAGCTGCTCAGCTGCCTCTTCCCAGGGCTCCTGCCCCTGAGCCAGGGACGTGCAACCGGGAAAGGGGTCTGGGATCGACCTGGTGCCATACAAGGGAGAAATACCTGCAGAGAGGCAGCATATGCCTTCAGGCTTCATTAGGACAATTTCCTCCGTAATTAAAACGACTGCCTCGCTGCTCTATTACCCCTTTCTGGTGAGGACCATCCCCTTCCCAGGCTGGGCTGCCGTCATCTCAAGCATGAAGCTGGCGGAGAGGCGGGGGGTGTAGGATGCTACCCAGGCGGACATTATCCTTTTGCCCACAATGAAATAATCTGGTAACAAGTGATGGCCTTACACAAGCTGTTAATTTGCTTGTTAATTTTCAGAATTAGGCCTGAATACGTTTCAAGTTTTGGCTGAAAGATCAGAGCAGGCTTAGCTTTCTTTTTCCCCAAACCCAGATTTTTCCCATTGGTTTTCTGTAACCAGACCTTGGTATTTGTAAATGGAAATTATTTGGTTTCCTTGTTGGCTGTTTAAAGTGGAAATATAGGTAACAGTTAAAAGCTTTCTTTGCAGACTGTGATCAAAAGTCTTTGCAGGTTTTGATCAAAAAAGCTGTGATTTTGGTCAAAAAAAGCTGTTGTATGTGTTTCCCCTTCCCCCACCTGTTTCTCCCTCTCTGCTCTCCTCCCCCCTTCCACATGGGAGGGGGTGGGGGGGGAATATTCCACAGGCTCAATCAGCATCGGAGAGTCACTTATTTAAAGGGAGGAAGAATATTGTGACGTTTGACTGCCTGTTTTGGATTCTGTGAAGGAATTTCATCCCCTCCTGGTTGCCGCGTCTCTGGCATCCCTCCCAGATCCGAACTCTCTGGAGGATGGAGGCAGAATTATCTCCGAGCTTTGCAGCTGCCAGATGTTAACGGCAGCCTCGCTGCTTCCCTCTTTACTCTGGGTAAACCTCTGCCTGCCTGCCCTGTTTGAAATGCAAAACTTCCTCAAATCCCCTCTTGTAGGGTTCTTGACGTCTCTTGCCAATCAAGCCTGACGGAGACTCGCCTCATTCCTTTTCCAGCTGCTTGCCTGAAGAATTGCACTCGAACGTGGCTGTGGGCATGGTGAGCTGTGGTGTTGGAGGGATGGGAGCTGAGAACTGTGCAGTTATCACATCCCCTGAAGATGAGTGTCCTCTTCTGCCCCACAGAGTAACGAGATGAAGTCTTCTTCCCCTCCTCATTGCTGGCATGAAGCGGAGCTAGGGATGTGAGGACAGATAGGACAAGAGGAAATGGGCACAAACTTGAATATAAGAAGTTCCACCTAAACATGAGGAGGAACTTCTTTCCTGTGAGGGTGGCAGAGCCCTGGAATAGACTGCCCAGGGGGGTGGTGGAGTCTCCTTCTCTGGAGACATTCCAAACCTGCCTGGACACGTTCCAGATGCAACCTGCTCTGGGTGGACCTGCTCCGGCAGGGGGTTGGACTAGATGATCTCCAGACGTCCCTTCCAACCCCATAGCATTCTGTGATTCTATGTGTGGGTCACCAGCAGAGTTATTGTGTAGACCCTGGATGCCCAAGCAGAACGTTGTGCATGACAGGAGCCGGGACGTAGCATCTCGTGGTCTTGGCAAGCTGGTCCCCCCAGGAGGGGCTGTGGGAAGGGCAGCCTGGATGTTGCCAGCTGCCCCTGTGGTGCCTGTCATCCCTGTTCAAAGGGGCCCAGGGGCGGTTTGAATGTGTGAAGAATATCATCAAGGCGTGGGTTTCTTTTGCAAGCAGTCAAAGGATCATGGCAAAGCTCTCCGGGGGAGGTTTAGTGTCCATACAGTTGGGTTAGGAAGTGTGCAGCACGTCCTTCTGGCCTTCACACCCATCCATCTGCAAGATCGATGGTAAATACAGCAGGTAGGCTGTATGTGTCCGGCATGTGGGTTTGTAGGTTTGAATATTGCTGGTCTTGTTCCCCTTACCTGGGCGAAAAACTCCTGTTGTTTTGCCCTGGTGAAGCTGGCGGTGGCAGGCGCCGTGCGCTGTGGAAAGGTGCAGGACACAGGCTCTTGCCCTTGAGTCCAGTCATCCGTGTAATTACCCTGTGAGCGATAGGAAAGGGGGGGGGGGGGGGGGAAATTCATATTACGCCATCATGATGGCGTTCATGGTGCCATTGATCAAGGTGACAATCGGAAATTCATCACGATGTAGTAGGAAAAACGGGAACTTTCCTGGGCGTGAGGTGGGAAGCTGATCCAAACCAGCTGCCGCAGCTAGCCTTTTTGCTCTCTAATGGGCGATTTCAGCAGGAAAAAAGTCCGAATGGGACCCTGGAGCAGGAGACACGGAGTGGGCTGGACCGTTCTTCTCCTCCCTCCCTTCTGCTTTGGATAGACTTGCACCTTAAACTTCCCATCTCTTGTTTGCTTCCAGAAGTAGACCCACAGCCCAGGCTGCAACAAGCCAAACGCTGTGAAAAAGTGACACTCCTGTGGCAGGTTCCCTTCCCCACTTTTTTTTTTTTTCTTTTTAAAGCTTCCAAAGATAAATTACATTTTGCTTCAAGATAATGAAATTTCCTTGGAGGAGAGACATATTTTTCTCTAGCTTTTGCATTCGGAACATGAGAAGGGTTTTTATTTTAAATCTCCATTGAAAGTGTTTGTCTGTCTATATTTTCCTTTCTTCACCGTGGATGCTCTGACTTCACAGAGCCAGCAGAGACCCTGAGACGGAGTGCTTCTGTCACTTATTATAGCTTGTCTTGGCATAAAATTTAATCTTCAGAATTTTTTCATCCTAAAGAAATGAAAGTTGAAGCCAGATTAGAAACAGATAAAAAGAAGTCATCCATCCTCTGACAAAGGAGGTTTTGTTTTTCTCTTTTGCATTTGCCTTTGTTAATCCTCTGCCTTCAAAGGGAACAAAGAGATCCTTCCACCTGGAAAGAGTGGGGAGGGGGGGGAAAAAGGAAAAACACGGATCGAGTAGCGTGCCTGATCTGTGTTCCTGTTGTCCTGCGCCCGGCACGTCTACCAGGACTTGCAACCATTTGGAAAAACCCAATTAAAGGGAAAACCTGGGAAGCAGAAACTGCAGTATCTGTGAAATCAAAGTGAATTTTTTTTTTTTTTTTTTTTTTTTTTTTTGGCCCTAAGAGGGGAACTCGCTCATCTTTACCTTGTCCTGGAGAGGAAGGTTGTCTTGCCATCCATTGCTAGAGGAGCAGGCATCTTCCCGTGGCTGGTGGCAGCGCGGAGTGGGAAAAGCTGGGGGTCCATTGCGTTGTATGACGCCTGGTGTCACACCAGAGCCTGTCTTAATGCTGCTCTCATCTTTTGTTCAATCATGTGTAGTGATTAATACGTTCTCAGGCGCTGAGAGGCTCCAGGCACTTGGCACTTGACTGTCTCCTATTTCTGTACTTAATAAACAGAATATTCCACAAGAAGAACTTGCAATTTATCTTTCGCTACTGTATGGGGAGTTACTCCGAGTCCGGGCTCTGACTGCGTCTCTCTCTTGCCCAGGGAATTAATAGACTCTTCCATACCCTAACTCCCTCTCTTCTCACTCCGGTTGCCAAATTAACCTTCATCTCACCTACTTTTTCTTCACGACTCGCTTCAATTTAGTCCTCAAATTGTTCACACGACAAAGGAGTCGTCCTTTCTACAGCTTCTACTTCTGCTCTGATAAGATACCTGAATTCTCTGTGAGCGCCTGGAGAGGAGAATTAACATCTCTTCCCTCCCTTTAGCTTTCCTAGGGCGTTTTAAGTCCCAAAGTCTCCCTGAGGCTGTTTCTCCTGGGAGTACAGAAACAGTTTGGACGGCACCGTGCCAGGTGACTGAGTTGTGCCCTGCGTACACCGAGCGTTTACTGGTGCTAATTAATGTCATTACATCATACTACGTTTCTTTGGACTCGCAGGAGGAGGTTTGACTGCAGGGGCTGGATGCTGCTTGCCAGCATTGCCCGTGCCTACCCGCCTCGCGTGTTGTGGCGCGCTAGGCAGGTCTGAAAATGCTGGAAAATTGAAGGAACCTGCTTTTCTTATCAGGGAGAGGATTTGCCAGCTCCTCGGGCTTTGACTTCTGGGAGGACGCTGTAGGTGCAGGCTTTTCTTTTTTTTTTTCTTTTTTTTTTTTTCCTCTCTGCAATTACTGCACAGGCGAGCTGCTGGGAGCAGCCCGCGCCGCCTGGGCAGGATTAGGGATGCAAGAGCATCGCTGAGGATGGCTTCTGCGCTGTGCGGGAATCCTCCTGCCCTGGGCTTAGGAAATAAACGGGGAGCATCAGGGGCTGCTTTGGCACCCGTGCTTATTCTGGAGGCTCCTGTGTCCTCTGCTCCGTGGGGCTGGCACTGGGGAAGGCTTGTTCGACCTTTATGTGGCTCCTACGATAGCGAGCGGCTTGCTGGGGACCTTCTGCCACCGAGGGCACCTTCCCAGGTCTGAGCCGGGCGGTAGCTCTGGTGCAGGACAGGAGCCCCGCTCACCCTCTGATGGTGACGCAGGAGGTGTCAGGCTCCTAGGGACTGAACTTGCTGCTTCACAGCCCGAAGGATTTGGGGTGACCCCCTCCAGAGCCCCCCCTCGCAGTGTGGTACCCACCACCGCACACACCAGGGATGCCTGGTTGGGATTCATCTTTGTGCTTCGGCTGGTCCCTTCACAGCTGGTGCAGTGTGGCGGGGGAGGACGGGGACAGTCCCAGGCTGTGACACCTTTGGTCCCCAAAGTGGTTTCAAGGGCTTCTTTTGAGGAGGAGATCTGTGCCACGGCATATGATAATTCTTGATGTTTTCTTTCGCTGGGATCGCAGATCTTCATCCTCCAGAAAGGGTTTGGCATTGCCTGAAGCATCATCAGAGAACAAAGGCAAAGCTGTTAATTAAGACAGAGCTAATTCTGGCAGCCGACTGCCGCCATCTCAATGTGCTGCCGGCTACACACCGCAGGAACAGAGGGACCGGCGGTGCTCACCGGGCACGGGGCTGCCGAAAGCCTTCCCGGAGGCTGTCCGTGCTCTTAGCATGTGTCCTTCCTGCACGGGTACCTTGTGGGCAGGACCGAGGGCACTCCTGGCCTGGAGGGGTGGCTTTGCCTTCTGCAGGGTGCTTGCCGAGAGCCACGGCGTGTTCCTCTTCTTGCCTGGGGTCTGGGGCCTTTTGCTCCCGGTGGCAGCTTTGGGATGTGGGGTCCTGGGGTGAAGCAAGTGAGATAGGACCTCGCTGGTGGCCTTCTGGTCCTGGGGTGGGGACCTGGTGATGGATAGGGTGCTGTGGGAGAGGCCTCCCACTGACGGCTGGAGCAAAATGCACCAAAAACCAGTTGGCTTTAATGTCCTTGGTGCTTCCTCCAAGGGGATGCTGGTGCGCACGGTCTCTGTGACCACTTTGGGGCAGCTGGTGGCCACGGTCCCACCAGGTGAGCAAGGAAGAGTGGCCCTGTGGGGTGACGCCGCCACCTTCCCACACTCTGGATGGCGATGCAGCGAAGAGACTCTTTGGGAGCCGCTTCCTCCAGGAGGAGGGAAGTGTTGGTGTTCGGGGACTCGAAGCAAGGCTGAGGGAATAAAAAGCTTTTTGAACAAACACAGCTGGCTTTTACCCAGCGCAGCCAACTCTTTGGCCAGCTGAAAAGAAATCAGAAGAATATTGATGTGTGTTTTTTTTTTTGTTGTTTTTTTTTTTTTTTCTGCCATACGAAAATTGTCACGCTTTTTTTGGTCAAATGTTAGTTTCTGAATGCAAGGTTTTTCTGTGGTTTTTTTTTTTTTTTTTTTTTTCCAGTTGATAACAATTATGTGGGGGGAAAAAAAACCAAAAACCAACCCAGAAGCAACCAGCCGAGGCAGTTCTCTGGATAACTCACAGGCTCAGCTCTTCTGCCTCTTGTATTTTCAAACGATTAACATTTTTTTTTTTTTTTTTTTTTTTTGCTTTGCACATCATGAATATTCTATACTTGAGCTGTTACTGAGTTGTGCTAGATCAGATAAATAACATGGTGTTGCTTTTGTGGCAGACTGGATAAAGATGCAAATAATACTGACATTTACTTCACAGTTTTCTTTCTGTGATCCTCTGAGTGAGTAAACTGGATTGCTGAGATATTCATGGGAAGGAAATGAAGAAGGGTTGTCAAGATGAAAGCAAATTTCCTTAAAACTTAGCCAGAATGTTCCTGGCAATTTTTTTTTTCCTGTTATTTGCTCAGCTGAATAGGAGCTGCTTGAAATATATCTTGCACAACCGCAAAAAGAAAACTCTTGCTCCCGCGGCGCCGCTGAATATCTCTCTTTTTTTTGTGTGTGTGTGCTCTCTTTCACTGAAAAGCTGATGGTTTTCCAGCGGCCGGTACCTCTGCGGGGCTGCTGGTCCTGCTGGGGTAGGGGACACGAGCCCTGGCTGCGGGGCAGGTGACAGAGACCCCAACAAGCCCTTGCTGCCTTCCCTGCCCTCGCTTCTTTCTCTCTGCTGGGTCTGTTGGGATGCGGGAACCTATAGGGATGGATGGATGGATGGGGACAGCTCTGCAGGAGGCGAAGGAGAGGAGCCGAGGGAGATGCTGAACCCTTGGGAAGGGCCACCACGGGGCCGTGTGTGGGCTGAGGGGACGGGGTGAGGGCTCCTTTCAGTGGTGAACGTCACTCAGGTGACATCCCCAGGTGCGTGACACCCCGAACTAGGTGACATCCCAGGCCACCAAAGGTTCGTGGGCGTGAGCCCATCGCCCTGGCGGTGGGTGGCCATGGGGGTGGGAGGTTGGGCTGCCAGTGGGACGCTGTGGGTTGGGGACCCTGGTGTCTTGTCCCCAGCCCGCTGCCCCCCGGTGCCCACCTCGCCTCGGGCCCGCAAAGGGTGAGGGGAGAGGAGACACCCCCCCCCGCCTTGATTCGTGTGTTCTACACCTGAGGTGGGAGCTGCCGTGTTTTTGGGGGGCCGGGGGCCAGGGGCCGCGGCGTGGGGCTGCCGGTTGGCTCCAGCTGCCTTTTGGGGGAGAAAGAGGGGATTTGGGTGGCGGCGGCCCGAGCCAGCCGTGTGTCCGTCCGTTCCCCCCCCCCCCCCCCCCCATCCTTCCCCCTCGGTGCGGGCTGAGGGTCCGCCCCGTCGGGGGTGCCGCTGAGGGGCCGGGGGTGCGCGGGGGGAGCGGGGCGGCGGCGTAGGGCCGCCAGGGGGCGCCGTCCCCCTTCGGACGGCGGCGCGGGGCGTGGGCGGGGCGTGGGCGTGCCGGGCGGCGGGGATTGGCGGGGCGGCGGCGGGGGGCGTGGCCGGGCGGCGGCGGGGGCCGGCGGCGGCGTGGCCGGGCGCCCCACTCGCGGCGGCGATGTGACCCGGGCGGCGGCGGCGGCGGGGGGAAGCGGCGCGGTCCCGGCCCCGTGGTCCCGGCCCCGTCTCCGCGGCCCCGGCCCGTCCTGCCCCCGGCTCCGCCGACGTACCCCCATGCCCGCTCACGGCCGCCCGCCGGTAGCGGCTGAAGCCTGCGGGGGGGCCCGGGGAGGCGATGGCTGCGGATCTGGTGGTGCTGCTCTGCCTGGCCGCCACCGCGGCCGCCGTGGAAGGTGAGGCGGGAGCGGGACGGGGGGGGGGCGGTGGGATGGTGAACGGCAGGTCCCCGCGGCACGCGTGGGCTGGCAGCGCCGCCCGCGGCGTCTGCGACCGGGGACCGGCCGGGGAAGCGGCTCCCCCAGGGGCTGCAGACCGGCAGGGCACGGGCGCCCGTCCGCTTCGGGGAGCGCGGAGCCGGTTGCGCCGGCTCTCCTCCGGTACCGGCCCGCGGGCGGTGCTGGCAGCCTGGGGCTCGCCCACGGGCCGTGGGTGGCCGCGGGAAGGGGCGGGGGGGGGGCGGTGTTCCAGCTCTCGGGGACGGCTCTGGGGAACCTTTCCCGGTCTTCCTGGGGGCTCCTCTGGGTGTCCCCCCCCTCGGCTAGGGCCCTGCTCGCGGTCGCCGTGGGGGACACTCCTAGGGTCCCCTCTGGGTCGGTCCCCTCCCGGGATGGTGGTGGGGGGCACCCTCAGGGTCCCTTCCCCAGCAAAACCCTGCCGGGGGTAGCGCTGGGGGACACCTCCAGGGTCCCCTCCCCGGGGTGGTGGTGGGGGACCTCCTCAGGGTCCCCTCCCCAGCAAAACCCTGCCGGGGGACACCTCCAGGGTCCCCTCCCCGGCGTGGTGGTGGAGGACACCTCCAAGGTCCCTTCTGGGTCCCCTCTCTGGTGGAGCACTGCCTGGGTGTCGATAGGGGACACCTCCAGGGTCCCCTACCCAGTCGGGCTCTTTGCGGAGGACTCCCTCTGGCCATCCTCCTCCTCCCGTGGGAGCTCAGGAGAGCTTTGAGGAAGAGGAGGATAGAAGCGTGGGCGGGGGGGTGGTGGTGGTGGTGGTGGGGTGTCTCCTTCCTTTGGATTGGACTGGACCAGGAGATGCTCAGTGGGGCCACGGGGCAGATGCATGGCCGTCCCTTCAGCGAGGTTCCTGCCCTTGGCATGAAGTCTTTTCCCCATCACCCGCCCTGTCGTGGGGCTCACTGGGCACCGGGATGGTGGGCCTGGCAGGAGAGCCAGGTCACCCTAGGCTCTCTGGCTGGCACGGCTTTCGGAAGCATTGCTGATATTATTTATTTATTTATTTTCCTTTTTTTAAATTTATTTTATTTATTTATTTATTTTTAATTTTTATTTTTATTTATTTTTTCCCGGTACAAAAAGGGCTTGTGGCCGGGGTTGCCCATCGCCCGAGGTGGGGACGTGGTGCTGGTTGGCAGCAGGGGACGACGTGGTGGCGGAGAGACGATGCATCGTCTGGGGGTCTGGTGGGCGAAGGGAGCCCCCGGCCGGCGTGGGGCTTGGCACGGGGTGGTGGTGGGGGGGGAGGTTGGGGGGTGTGTGTGTTGGATTTAGCTGATTTGAGCACGGTTGCAGCTGAACTGGAAGCTGGCTGGAGACCGGTGGCTCATCTCCGGGTGGCGCGGAGCCACTTTGGGAGCCGAAATGCTGCCGTGACGGGTCTGGGATGGGGTTGGGAGCGGAGTTGGCTGTGGTTCGTGGTGGGCAGGCCACTTTGCGGCGACAGCGGCGGCTGCTTTCCCCCGGCTTTTGGCTGACCCAGCTGTTTGGTTTTTTTTTTTTTTTCTTATATCTCTGGCTTTCTCCCCCCCCGCACCCCCCTCCCCCTCCTCCCTCCCTGCCGTTGCATCTCCGTAGAAACACCTTGAGATGGCAAGGCGGGTGCCTTGCCGAGGCGTGATGGGAACGGGCGCGTTTGCCGGCTGGAGAAGCCGCCCGTGAGACCCCCAGACCCGTCAGCAGCGCTTCGCTCAGCCGGCGTCTGCGGCCTCGCCTCTGAAATCGTGGCCGGATGGGAAACCTCCGCTTGCTCCCGGTCGGAGAGCCCTCCTGGGTTGTCGCCTCCCTGTGTCACGACGGGATCTTCCCCAGCTTGCCCCGAGCCACCCCCGGGGGCGGGGGGGGGGGGCACGTGGTGGGCTGGCAGGGCCAGCATCCCTGCCCGGGACCGAACCTGTTGAAGAGCGGTGTCGTTTCTACTCTGCTGAGGCAATTGCTTGGATAGTCAAGTAGTATCCTGGGAGAGATCTCGGATTTGAGGGGAAAATTTTGGAGGGGGGAATTTCTGAGGCAGAGCAAATTGACCCTGATTTGGAGTTGAGGCGACAATCTCCTGGCGTGGCCCTATATAGAGAGAACACCTTTTTTACGGAGCTTATTTAAAATCTTATGGATCCTCCTGGAGCGAGGGTTGAATTCGGCAGATTAAAACGTGGGTTTTCTCCAACCGAGCTGAAGCATCTCCTAGAGCCCGACCCAGTCCGGGGTCTGCCTTTTCCCCTGGAGCAGTTTTGCCGGCAGCCACGGCTGGAGCCCGGCTCTGCCAGGGGCGGCAGAAGCAGCTGGGAGAGGGATGGCTCCCTGCATCCCAAATCAGCACTGGAGACAAAAAGTCTTTTTTTTTTTTTTTTTTTTTTCCTCGATGGCCAGAGGAGGGAGGGAGGGAGGTCTGGGGGTCTGGACCCTGTTGGAGGGGGAGGAGGGATGTAGCCGGGGTCGGGGCCGGGGCCGGGGGGCTGCCTGCAAACATCTCTCTTTATCCTCCATAAAACCTTGCTAACTCATTGCCTGCAGCACGCGAGCCTGGAGGCAGAAGAGTGGCTTATCCGAGTTTTCTTATGGTTCCTCCATTTTTACCAAATCCTGTGGCTTAGCTGACTCTTTTCTGACGGACACCTGGATATTTATAGCCATTTTTAAAATATTTTTTTTTTTTTTTGGTGGCCTGTGAAGAGGAAGAGGGCCATGAGAAGATGACGGGAACCAGACGCTCCGTCTCTCCCACACCCTGCAATCGCTCAGGAGCCGCTCGCGTGCTCTCTCTCTCCTGTCGGCTGAACCAAATATAATCCCATTTAGCATACAGAGAGGGTGGCAACGGGCTGATGTATGTTTTAACTCGGGAGCTGTTGGAGTTTGGGGTGTCGGGAGGTCGGATGGGGCTTGATGTCCCTTTTGGCGTGGCTCTCCCACCTTACATTACATTCTCTGCCTACCCCCTTCCCTAGCCGTCACCTCCCTGCCTCGCGCCTGCTCTTTTTAAAAAAAAAAAAAATAAAAAATACAGTTTTTTTTTCTTTCCGTGCTTGTGGCATCACGATAAGCAAAGCACAGGGAAGGGAGGTGGAAAGCCCTGCTCGGGGCTCGGCTTCATTTGGCTTTGCCTGGCCTTTGGAACCGCAGCCCGGGAGAAGAGCGCGGGGATGGGGGTTTGGTTGGAGAGCAGCACCCCTGGCTCCCGCTCCGTGTGTGCCGCCCGCCCCGGGAGCCCTCTTTCCTCCCGTTTTGGCTCGGGATGCTCACATCTGTTGCAGGCATCCTTCGGGCTTCCTCCGCTTCGCCCCGGCGCCGGAGAGGTGCCTGTGCTGGGAGCTGGCGGTGGTCACCAAGCCGCCCTTCCCACCACCATCACCACCACCTGGGCTTCCACCTTTGGCCCGGCTGCTTCGCCCCGAGCGGAGCGGTTTTTCAAGGAGAAGCTCGAAATAAGTCTTCCAAGAGAGAACTTGCAAGCGCTGGTATCCTGCACGGTGATTTGCGTGTGTTAGCATCCAGCCATCCCTTTCCTTTCACTTTTTTTTGCACAAACTAGCTGGGGAAAAAAAACCAAACCCCTAAGGGGAAAAAAAACCCCCTTATTCTTGGCACAATGAGTGAGCCCAGATCTTGTCAGCCTGAAGGGAAAGCGTTTTGTCAAGTCATGGAAAAGGGGCTGGTGACTGCAGATGCCTGTGTTGCCTTTATTTTTTTATTTATTTATTTAATTTTTTTTTTTTGACTAATTGCTGGTATCACTGACTCATTATGCCTTGCTCAGTCTTCCTCCTCTCTTCCCGTTTCCCTCGTGCTTCGGGCTCGGAGGTGGAGGTGAAGGAAAGGCAATGTCTCCGAAGGTCCTGCTTGGCCCCAAGCTGACCTCGGGGGCTTATGCCACGCAGTGCTGGAAAACCCGAAAAGGGAGATTTTTGTCCCTGGGATGCATAAATACAGCTCAGCTCATGGAGGTGGCTGTGGCGTGGCTGTCCCTGAATTGGTGGCCATCCGTCTCGAGCCCATCTCGTGAGCGACTTCACCTGCGTCTGAATTTCATGTTGGTCTCCTTCCTTGTGGTCCTGATTTTATTTTTTTTTTGTCGTGATTAAAGCTTTGGATTTCACTTTCCCTGAACGTAGCACAGCCGAAAGTTGAATAACTTGCAGTGCTCTGGTGGCTCGGCTCTGGAAGCCTATTAGAGATGGAAAGGAGCACCGGCAGTGATGGAGAGATCAGAAAAGCGGTCCTCAAAATGGGAAGCCTGCCCGTTGGGCTGCCGTTATTAGTTATTTATTTGACGCTGAAGATGGTCTTGGAGCAGTTAATGCAATATAAGGGCCCTGAAGGAGCTCTGGGAAAGGCAGGCGTGGAGAAGAGGTGGGGTCTGTGATAAATATATTTATTTTTCTGCTCACCATTATCTGCATGGGAATCGGGTCTCCCGTTACGGAAATGGGAGCCCTGGTGCTGCCATGTGTTTAGTGGCCCCGTCTGCTGGAGGGGGGGGTTTGCAAGGTGGCATCTTGCCCCATCCCGGGTGCAGCTCTTGACACAGCAGGACAGGGTAAAAAAAAAACCTTCCCCTGGCCTTAAAAATTCAGAAGAAAATATCGATGTTTGATGATGAAGTCACCCGAGTGTGTTCGTCTGGCTCTGGATCCAGGCCGCGGTGCTGAATAATAGATGCTTCTGGCAGAGATGGGTTCTGCACGCTGGAGAAATCCTCGGATTTGGTGAAAAGGGGAAAACGGTACCTTGGGCGAGAGGTGACTCGATGCTAATCAGGTCAGCAGAGCCTTGGAGACGCTGGGGCCGCAGGATGAGGCTGATGGAGGAGATGCTCGGAGCGAAGGCTGAGGCTCGCAGGGTGCTGCGTTGCTCCGTCTGAGATCCAGCCAGCTTGGGGAGGCTTTTTTTTTTTATTTTTGCCTCTCCCAGCTGTGGGTACAAGCTCATCGTATCCTGGCACGGAAATGGCTTCATGTGGGAGCCCCGAAACTTGTATGGCATTTCCCGAAGGGTGCTGCGGCGCTCCGTTCCCTCTGGAATAAGGACAGGCAGTCATTAAACAGCACAGCGATGCTGAGTGTAAATAGTTGGGGCTTGGGGGGTGGGGAGGGCGTTCTCCCCAAAACATTCCTTAGGATTCGAAAGTGCTTTCCAACTTGACCTTGTTCTCTTTCTGCCAACGTGGGATCTCTCCAGCGAGCATCGCGCGCGTGAAGGCGGCGGTGGTGTTTGTTGGGAAGCCGGGGCGCGCGTCCCTTGCGGAGGTCGCTGGACCCGGCACGATGGAAGCGGTGCGGAATAACCCGCACGGTGGGAATTTTGGGTCCCCGGGGGGTGATGGAGAGCACCTTGCGAAGCGGCGCCGGGTGGTGGGAATGGCGAGTGAGTGTGAATCCGGAAGAAATTCAGGTGCATCGTGGTCCAAGCGGGAATGTAGGGTGCTTCCCACCAGCCGAGCCCCTGGCATTGCTTCCCCTCCCTCCGGGAGCGGGAAGGGATGCAGCCATGTCAGAGCAGCATCAGGAGGGAGCCGGGACCTTGGGTGGCCACGGGACACCAAGTTGGTTATTGCACAGTCCAGCTTTTAGGGGCTAAAAAGGCGGTCTTTCCAAAAGCGAGCTGTTCGGAGGGAGCGGGCACGGGGCTGATGGAGATGCCACCCAGCAGCAGGTAGAGGCACCACAGCCCTTTTCTTGGGAACGATGAAAGCAAATTCTTTCCAGATAAGTGTCAGACGTGGATGGGCTCCCTCTTGCACCATAAATACGGTCCCTCCCAGCCACAGCTGATTTTTTTTTTTGGTCACCATCCATTTTCCATAAAGTCCCATCATGAAAAATGGTGAGAAAAAAAAAAAAAAACACCAAAAGACCAAACACGTGACGTGTGTTTGTAGGAGCTAAAGGGTCTGTGCTCTTATTTATTTATTTCTCATAACTTTTGAATTATTAAAGGACGTTCAGCGGAGATTAACTTTCCCTGCTCAATATTTATTATTGTTTCATTTCCCTGGAAGTTTGGAGCTGTGAGAACCGTGATAAATGGACTGAAAGGTTCTGTAGTTTCTCTGTAGCTAATCTAAATATCCCCCTATCCTTCGCTGAAAAGCTAATTTGTAATTTCCTATGGTAATGCCGTTTAGTGAATTATAATGATACACGGGGGTCTGCTTTTCCTCCTGGTTCTCTGCTGCTACCATCGGAAAAGGGTGTGAGACCTGGAAACTGGCCATTAGTCCCCTACATTTTTTTCGGTCTAATAACAAAAATCCAGAAAGCGTGTGGACCATATGGTCTGTTTTCTCTCGTCTGGGCTGGGAAAGCGTCCGCCTTCCCCCCGTTTCCCCCCCTCCTTGACCCCCTCCCTACCAAGTTGGGTTCCTGCAGGAGGGTCGGGAGCGGTGGCCGATGCCACCACCCATCCGGGTTTGCATCCCCGGCGATGGGCATAAAATCCCTGCTTCTGGAAACCTCTCCCGCCACCCCAATTATAAACAAGTGTTATCAGTCTTTTGAATAATTGAAGAGGCTTGCTGTTGAATATTTAATTACAATAATATTTGGTTAGCGGGGGTTGTTGGGCTCCTTTTGTGCAATTGAGAATTGCTGCAAGAAAACAACCTGTTAAAAGAGAATGTTGTTGTCTATGATCATTGATTTTTCTTTTTTTCTTTCTTTTTTTTTTTTTTTTAAGCTAATCAGTTACTCAGTTGAAATTGGTTAATTAGCTCAGCTCCATTAAGACTCTTTGGCATTTAAACTTGATGTTTCTAAATAATTATAGTTTTGCCTGCTAAGCCCACAACCCAGGGTGACCTAATTACGATTAAAGCGTACGCGCTTTGGTCTGGCTTTAATAAGTTCCTGCTGGGAGCCCCGCAGTGAAAAATCACAGAGGCGACAGTTCAAAGGGGAAGGGGCTCTGCGCCCAGCCCCACCCGAGGAAGACGACTTCCCTTCGGCCTCACCTCTTCCAACCTAAACCTGGTTTGGGGTGGGATGCTCCCAGTGGGAGGGGAGGACCCCGAGAGCAGCCGGTCCTCCTTGCAGCCCCCAGAGCATCCCCAGGGTCGACATCTCCTCCCTGTCTACTTTTGGGGCCGGTGGAAGGCGATGGCAAGCCTGGAAGAGGAGAGGGTTAGGAGCAGTTATTTTAGTTAATGAGTGTTAATTTGCTTGTTTTCTCTTCTAAGTTGTTCCCCTTAATAAGCATGTGGAGTCCTTTCAAGGTCTTTGCAGATGAGGGGCAGAAAAAATTACAGTACTGTTTATCTTGTTTTTTTTTCTTTTTTTTACAATATTAAGTTTATTTTATTTTATTTTAATTTGGAAATAGCCATGCCAAGTAATTAGGGATTAGCAAAGCCTCAGGTATGGGCTCGTTAGCGTAGTGAGAAACGCGTTTAATATCTGGGGAGGCATCCAGTCGGTGTTACTGGTGTTTGAAGCTTTGATTTATTACGCAGTGACTAAAAGCAAGAGGCTATGGAAATCCTGGTTTCTCCCATCCCGGATGGAGGCTTCATCATGACTTTAAACCGTTGTTCAATGATATTTTCTCCCCAAAAGTCCATCTCACACCCTGCCCGCCCCTCCGACGCGCCGGTATCCCGCGTGCCACATCCCAGCAGCAACCGGGCGCCGAGGTTTGGATTACTCGGACCCAACTGCCATCTTCCTCGGATTGCTTTGAACGTGGCTGGGTTTTGGTGTCTTTTCCTGCCTGTATATTTATTTTTTGGAGGGGAAGGGCAGCTTGGGTCACTGCCCCGGTGTTTGGCAGCGCTGGATGCTCTCCTCTCCACTCCATCTCCTGAGGAGCCTCTCCGGTCCTGCAAAGCGCAAGACCTGTGGCGTGTCCACCTCTTTGCCACCTTTTTTCCTATTTTCTTCCTGTTTTCAGGGCAAAGCATGGAGACACTTTTTTTTTTTTTTTTTTTTTTTTGCCTGGCCCTGCATGCAGGGCAGGTCGCCATCCGGGCATGACTCCGGGTGGGGGGGATGCTTCTTGAGTCCCCAAAACCTGGCTAAAACCTCTGCCGTGGGTGGAGGGATGGAGCAGGGAACGACAACGATGGAAGTTTTTATGTTTTTTTTTTTTTAATCCTTTTTTTTTTCCACAATCGGAGGCCGGGGACGGGCCTTTGATTACTGGGGGCCTCCACGTGCTTCAGCCGCTTCCTTAGCCGCGGGGTCGGAGCCGACTCATTATCATCCTCGCTGGGGTCCTGTTGGTACAAGGATAATTGCTTTTTGCTCAAAAGACATTAAATCAGGGCGGAAGAGGCGAAGGGGTGTGAATTACATCTTCCCCGGGAAAAGCAGGAACCCAAGCAGAAAAGCTGAAAAGGGGAATGCCGTCCTCGGGAGGCAGGAGGAGAAGGGGGGTGGCCACGGGGGTGTGCTCCGGTCCCGCTGGGCAGCCCACTGGCCGTGGGCAACTGGGAGGGGGTAGCCTGATGTGCTAGGGGGGTGAAGAAGTAGCTGGGGGCTGGCCTTGGAAGATGGCTGGGCACTTTAATTGTAGGTTTTTTTTCACCCAACGCTTGTACCTTCTTATTTCATAGAATCATAGAAGGGTTTGGGTTGGAAGGGACCTTGAAGACCACCCAGATCCAACCATGGATCAGGACAGGGACACTTCCCACTAGACCGGGTTGCTCGAAGTCCCATCTGGGCTTGAACACGTCCAGGGGTGGGAGGTTCTCTGGGCAACCTGGGCCAGGGTCTCACCACCCTCAGAGTAGAGAATTTCTTCGTAATATCTCATCTAAATCTCCCCTCTTCCACTTTGAAGCTGTTACCCCTCATCCTATCCCTACATGCCCTTGTAAAAAGTCTCTCCCCAGCTTTCCTGGAGCCCCTTTAGGAACTGGAAGGGGCTCTAAGGTCTCCCTGGAGCCTTCTCTTCTCCAGGCTGAACCGCCCCCAACTCTCTCAGCCTGTCCTCACAGCAGAGGGGCTCCAGCCCTTGGAACACATCTGTGGCCTCCTTTGGCTCCACTCCAACAGGTCCATGTCCTTCTGATGCTGGTGGCCCCGGAGTTGGATCTAGTACTCCAGATGGAGTCTCACCACAATGGAAGAGAGGGGCAGAATCACTTCCCTCAACCTGCTGGCCACAAGTGCCCAAGGAATGAGATTTCCAAGTGCCCAAGGAGTGAGATGGACACGTAGGGACAGAGAGGGAGTGGGTTGTTCTCAGAGGCCTCTGCGAGGCATCAGCTCTGCTTTTCGTTTGAAACAAATGTTTTTGAAAAGAACAAAATTTGGCTTTTCAAGGTTACTGGTGTACTGCCAGAAGTGCTGCTTACAAGGTTTGTGACTAGTTCAGGACCTTTTGCCTGGTGTAGGGTACCCACGGTGCCGGCGAGGTTGCTCCATAGGTGTTCTTTGCCCACGGTGGTGGAGATGCCCTCGCCACGTGCCCGCTCCATCCCTGTGCTTCTGCCGTATTTATTTTTTAAGCAGCGATGTCGGATCTCTGCATCCTTCATCAAGTGCTGGGAATTATGACCTGCCTGTGGGGTGATCCTGAGAGACCCAGAGCTGCTCCCCAGCCCGTGGGGCTTGCCTGAAGCTGTCCAGAAGCTGGGCGAACCCCCTGAAGATGCGTGGCCTTTGCTGTTTGTGCTTTATCCCTCACGATGAAATTGCTGGTGGGGATCCAAGTCATTTGAGCTTGTCAGGCGCTGGACAAGAGGCACCGTGAGGTCACGCGTAACGACGTCACTGGGACCAGATACGAAGCTGTAAAGTGGTGATTTCTGGTATAATAAAACTTTGAAGGATCGGCTCCACACTGTGTTTCCTGGGGAGGGATGTGCGGCTCCTTGAGCCACGTGCATCGCACCAGGTGACCTTACTCTTTTCTCCATTCCACTGAACAAGCATCAACTGCGGAGGAATTAAAGGCACCGATTCCTTGTCCTTTGGACCCATCTTGGGTAGGGCCCCCCCCACTTCCTCCTCCCTGAGCTCTGGCGATGCCCCCCCCGACCCACGGATGCCGAAGCCGACCTCGGGGAGGAGAGGAGGTGGATGCAGGCTGGCGAGGAGCTGCTCGCCTTCGGTGTACCTTTCCTAAAAATGGGCTTTTATTATCCCTCCTCGTGCCGTGTGCGTGCGTTATCAGGGAAATGACTGGCAGCGCTGCACGCACGCGGGAGTCTGCTGGGCTGAAAGGCTTGCTCGGAAGCCTGCCGGGGGCTGTAAAGAGACGCTCATTAACTTCAATAGGCCTTGGCCGAGGCGCGGAGAAAATGGGCTGCTTTGAGAAAGAAGCTGCTTAGAGCACCCTCTGGCTCTGCCTTTGTGTCCCAGCGCTGGGCTTCGTTCGCCGGGGCCGACCAGGGACAGGGAAAACCCTACTTTCACACGGTCTGGTCCTTAAGTCGTGGAAAAAAATGGTCCTTAACGGCCAGTGGGAGCCACTCGGTGGCATCCCCGGGCTCCCTGCCTTACCCTGTGTCCCAATAACCCCTGTGTCTTCTCACCCCAGATCCCACCAAACTCGGTTGCTTCCAAATACGACAGCTTGAGTCACCAGCCCAGCAGATTTTTGGGGGTTGGTTTGTGGCAAACAGCCCATTTTTATTTATTCCTTTAAAGCTTTGCAATGTTCAGGGGAAACTGGCATGTCTTTGAAGCATTCAAAGTATTCCTAATAGGTTACCTTGAAAGCTTTCTTGAGTCTTGAATGAATCGAAGTGCAAATGTTTATAATGCAACACCCACACAGGCTGGGAGAGGAATTTTATTAAGGCAGGAGAGTCAGAAAACAATAATAATAAAAAATGTTTTATGAAGTTGGCGAGAAACTTATAAACTAGGTGAAGTTTTACAGCATATGAATTTGATACAAGTTGTAAATTTGAATTCCCAGGCTGGTCCTCAGGTCTTGCTCTTTATTACCCGAAATAACATTCTCCACTTTTAATAGCTGGCTGCGGCAGAGCGGCCGTGGTTTTATCTTTCTAAATGATCTGCTGTGTGAGTCTTATAATCAAACTTTCACCTATCCTGAAGACTTCAGCCCTTTCCTTGAGCAACGCGGCGGCTGTTGCTAATTAGCAAATAGCTGCTATTTGCTTTGCGGTGGCAGGGGGGGACCTTGGAAATCCTTACCTACATCCCCTGGTCTGTGTTATTTAGATTTTTTTTTTTTATTTTATTTCTTTTTTTTTTTTTTTTTTTTTTCCAGCAGAAACCACCTTGCTGTCTGATAAGAGCTCTGTTAATACGTCAGCAAAAAGGGACTGAAAGATGCTCCTGATAAATCAGTGTATTGCACTAATAACCCGCTGCCTTTCCCGGCTCGTGGCACTGCTGGCAGGGCCCTGGGCATCCTTTTGAGATGAACGATGGGCGTTTGGGGCATTTGGGGCTCTGTTGCCGTTTTCTGAGCGAGGAGGTTTCCTTGGGGCGCGATGCCAGGACTGGCGAGATACTGCTGCCTGAGCCGACTTTGTCCCCATCCCAAGGGTGGCCACTCGAGAGTGGCATTTAATGACCCCCTGCCCACCCACTGTGTCACCGCCTCCTCCGTGCCCCTCGGCTGTCGGCAGCTGGATGTGAGGGAAGTGTATAAAAATGGTTTGTCAGCCCCCTGTCCTGTCTCTGCACGTGCTGGCAGATTATTCCTCTTCAAAAAAATACGTGATTTCTTAAGTAAAGCGTTTTAGCTAATCGCTGGATTATTCCCTTTAAAATGGGAAAGTAATTAGGGATGTTTTTTTTTAAATAGGCTTCCCACCCTTGGATCTGCTGGGATTAGTGTACGTGGGTGTGTAAATATTTAGTTTCCAAGGATTTGTTTTGTTTTTTTTTTTTTTTTTTTCTTTCCTCTTCCTTGAAGAAACAGTAACGCTAAGCGATTGAAACTTGATTGAGGCAGCAGCTCCGCTTGGACACTTTCCCCAGCCTCCAAAATATAATTGAAATTAAAGATGACCCACAAAGGAAAATGGAATTGGAGTTCTGTTGGCGCCATGCTTCGGCCCGGCTTGCAGAACGAGGGTTTCCTCTGCTTGTGTTTGAAGTTGGAAGAGAAGAGGTTTTGATGCTGGGATGTTCTGGGTGATGGAGAAATGAGTACAACCCTGAGTCAGCCACAGCTCTGGTTGAGCATGGGGTGGTGGGCTGAGAGCAGGGCTTTGAACTGCTGGCCTGAGGATTGCTTTTCATAACGCCCTTTCATATTTTCTGCTGAACTGATATTTTGGAGAGAAACAAAATTCCCATTCCGTGAAAAATCTTGGCCTTTCCAACGCACCTTTGTTCTGCGCTGGGGTGAAAAGTGCACCTCTTGGTTGGAGAGCTGGGCAGAGAGGAACCTAAAGAAGTTCAACCAGGGCAAGCGTAGGGTGCTGCACCTGGGGAGGAATAACCCCCTGCACCAGGACAGGTTGGGGGCTGACCTGCTGGAGAGCAGCTCTGAGGAGAAAGACCTGGGAGTCCTGGTGGACAACAGGATGACCATGAGCCTACAATGTGCCCTTGTGGCCAAGAAGGTCAATGGCATCCTGAGGGGCATCAAGAAGAGTGTGGCCAACAGATCAAGGGAGGTCATCCTCCCCCTCTGCTCTGCCCTGGGGAGGCCCCATCTGGAGCACTGTGTCCAGTTCTGGGCTCCCCAGTTCCAGAAGGAGAGGGAACTGCTGGAGAGGGGACAGTAGAGGGCTACAAAGATGATGAGGGGCCTGGAGCATCTCTCTGATGAGGAAAGGCTGAGGGACTTGGGTCTTTTTAGTCTGGAGAAGAGAAGGCTGAGGGGGGATCTCATCAACGCCTATAAATACTGAAAGGGTGGGTGTCAGGAGGATGGGGCCAGTCTTTTTTCAGTGGTGCCCAGGGACAGGACAAGAGGGAACGGGCACAAACTGGAACATAGGAAGTTCCACCTAAACATGAGGAGGAATTTCTTTCCTGTGAGGGTGGCAGAGCCCTGGAAGAGGCTTCCCAGAGAGGTGGTGGAGTCTCCTTCTCTGGAGACATTCAAACCCCGCCTGGACACGTTCCTGTGGGACCTGCTCTGGGTGGACCTGTTTTGGCAGGGGGTTGGTCTAGATGATCTCCAGAGGTCCCTTCCAACCCCATAGCATTCTGTAATTCTGTGAAACCTCTGGAAGAAGCCTCCTTGCTGTCCCCTGCTCAGGAAGGAACCCCATGCGATTTGCCTCCCCGAGGAGGGGGAACTGCAGGCAGGTTTGTGCCCAAGACATTTTCTCCAAAACCAAATAAAAGGAGGAGGCAGTTGGGGGACCACTTCCAAGGCTGAAGCAGGCTGGTGTCTCATCAAGGAGACCTTGTGCTTGGAGTAAAGCATGGTGGGCTTTGTTGAAACTTCCATCTCTGGGGGATTTTTGAGCTCGTTTCAGTTTGTGGAGGTCTCCCTTTAACATCCAAACAATTTAGACTTTTTGCGCCAAGGCGCTTCGATGTTTGGATTCAAAACCCTGTCTTGTTTTGAAACTCGTTGCAGTGTTTGCTATGTGTTTGCAAAGCTGGGAAGGCGAGTGGAAAGAAGCTGAAATCAGATGCGAAATATGTAGTTAGATGCAAAAACGGTTTTAACGGAGTGATCTGGCGGAGCTACAGATTAAAGGAACGGTTGAAACCAGTTATTCCCACAGCTCTCCTAGAGATCTGCATCCCTTGAGACCCCCAGAGCTGCTCCTACGGCCAACAGATATCCTCGCCAAGCCGTGGGAGGCCAGAACTTGCATTCCCCATCCATCTAACGAATAAATCCCAAGCCCTAGTTGAGGCATCAGAAAGCCACCAGAGGAAGACCTGTCTCAGAAGAAAACCTGCACAGCCCCAAGGTTTGGAGGTCGGAATTGATGCAGTCCTGAGTGATGTGCTCTGGGCAACCCTGCTTTAGCAGGGGAGTTGGACCGGATGATCTCTAGAGGTCCCTTCCAACTCTGACAATTCCCTGATTCCGTAATTGGGGTTTTTTTGGCCATCCCCGGTGTGCCGCGTGGCTTTGGTCCCCAACCCGCTGCTGAGAGATACTTATAAGCTACTTCTCGGGCTGTTGGTGCTTGAAATGCTCGTGCACCCGTTGTTTCTCTTTCTGGCAGGGGGTATTTACTGTGGGCATCAACCCGGGGCTGCCCCTCGGGTGCCTCTGTCTTTCTTTCAAAGGTTGCTGTTGTGCCGTTCAGCTGTAATTGGCAACTTTTGGACTTTTTGGTTGCTTGCCTGTGTGCTGGAAAGCCTTCAGAGGTTCTTCAGGAGGCAGAGGGACACTGCAGATCTAGATTTTATATATGTATTTTTTTTTGCTTGTTGTTGTTATTATGATTATTATTATATATTATTATAATTAAAACATATTTTTAGCAGCTGAAATTCGAGCCCGTCTGGGTATTTATACAGCAAGATGTTTTGGATGAGGAATAGGCCAAGACAGTCACGTGGTTGGGGGCCAACGTGAAACAAAAGAATCCATTTATTATCCAGGCAGGAAATTTGTTCTTCGGGATGTTGTAGCTGCAGACATAATGATTTCATTTCCTCCGGTTCACCCAGATTAATGGCTTGTGCTCTTTTGTTTGTGTGCCTGTGTTATTTCTGCAACGCGGCTTCACACCCCCTCCCACCCCCCCACCCCCCCGCCCCACCACCAGTGTGTGTGAACACGTGTGCAAGTGCCCTGGGCCAGGGGAAGGGGACATGGGGTCTCCAGGTTGGGCTGCGACAGGCTGGTTGGGTTTTTTGGGGGGGGTGGGATGCTGGGAGAGCTGAGCCGAGGCTGTGGGACCATCTGGGGTGTCCTTCCCGGCAATGACGAATGTCCTGGTGCACATGCATCTCCGGGGGTCTTCTCCTCCTGCATCTCCGGGGGTTTCCTCCTCCTGCCGTGATCACCAGGGGTACTGAGATGCTTTTTCCTGTGAAGTTGTGATGAGATTGGGGGAGATCATAGAATCATAGAATGGTTCGGGTTGGAAGGGACCTTAAAGATCATCCAGTTCCAACCCCTCTGCTCTGGGCACCTTTCGCTAGACCACCTGGTCTGAGGTTGCTCAAAGCCTCATCCAGCCTGGCCTCGAATGAGATGGAGAGACAAATGGGAGTGGTGACCTTATGGAAGGCATGCGAGAAGCATGTCTTCTCCTTGGGCAGCGCTCAAGGGTGTAGGTAGTTGTTGTCTTTGGTGGGAAGCCTTGTACCTTTGCACCCTCCCAAATATTGTGTCAGGAAACAGCCCCTTTTCCTAGGGAGCCGTGCTGATGCGCAGGGATGCAGGCATCAGCCGACTGGTGATGAGTGAGCAGCTCCTTCCTTCACGCTAGGCAGGTCCAACCCCTCATGGGGCTGCAGGCCATCTGGAAGCTGGTGGCACTTACGCTCCCTCCTCGACAAAAACAACAGACCCGTCTTTGTGGACACTACAAGATTAGCGTCAGCTTTAATTGCTCCCTTTCTTGCTCTCTGAGTGTTTGGCTTTTGAAAACGATGTGACAGGCAAATGATGCCTTTGTGTTGCTGTTGCCTGAATGGTCCTCATGGGGTTTTGGCACAGAGCTTTTAATTTACTGTGTGAAGCGCGACCGTGGTCTTCTGTTCTGGATTAATCTGGAGTAACCTTGTGGAGTTGGAAGCAGCCGTCTGTGATAAGGACTTGAACGTTGTGCTGCCTAGGATCCAGGCTGGAGAAGGTTTGGTGACCGTCTTGCTGCCCTTGTGTCTGGCTTTTCCTCCTTCCCTCCCTTAGGTGTTTAAATTTAGGGAGGAGAAGGAGTTTCTGCCACCCCTTCTGGAGGAGTTTTCCTTGCAGGGATGTACCTTGCTGAAAGACGACCCTCTTGGCCATCAAGGTGCATCTGCCCTCGTTCCTGCCATCTTCCATCTTCTGGGTGCTTGCGTGCAACGATTCCATCTTGCACATGTGTTACACCTTCTTGCTTTTGTTTTCCTGAGCTTTCGCGCCATGAGGGGTATGTGGGGCTGAAGGTGGGAGCCCACCACCCAAAAGCTGCAGGAGCAGAAGGGTGGGAGCTCCTGCTACCCTGGTGAGCTGCAGGTGTTCTCTCCCCACCTGTCTGCCCTCCCAAATCGCTCTGGTGTCACCCAGGTGGCAGAGTTTGTGAGGATGTGACAGGTCCGTTGCACAGAAGATGATGAACGGTAATGAGACCCAGAGCACAATGTGCACTTAAAGTGATTTATTTCAGTAAGGAAACCACAATCAGGGAGGATGGGTCAGCGTCATCAGGAGAAGAGGTGGGTATGGAGATGAGCTTAGGGGGAACTTTATCATCCACTGACGCCGTGTTAAAAATGAGCAGAGCTGGTGTAGCGTGAAACAGAGCCGTGTTGGTCACACCAGGACCATCCCTCGCCCGTGGTGGACTCTAGGCACCTCCTGGGGGTTGGCCGGTGTCCAGGCAGGAGGTGGCTCAGGTGGACTTCTTGCTTACCTTCCTGTGAACACCCACGCTGAAGCTTTTTGGTGAGGTGTCACTCGTGTGTTAAGTCATCTCTACCCGTGCCCTGGGGAAGGAGACGGTCCTGGTGGGGAGGGGAGGAAGAACAGCCCCCGAATCTGCCTTGGCACGGCTCCCGGCGCGCAGATGGCTGGAGTCTTTTCCCAGCTTGCACCCGCGCCGGGGCTGGGGACAGGGGTGTGCTGGGCAGGCCGGCTGCCAAGCAGCTCCTCCTGCCAGCATCCTCCTCTTCCTCCTCCTCTTCCTTGCCTCCCGGGGCCGGTGGGAGCTGTGGCTGCTCAGCAGCTCCACCGACCGCTGCAGCTTGTGGGAAGAGCTCGGCGTGAGCACGGTCCTGAGCAAAATCTTGGGATTTAAGGTCGACTTAGAGCAGTGCTCATTTTTTCCACTCTTCTCCCAGAATACGGATCCTGGTGGGGGGGAGATGTGGGGGGGACGGAGGAGCTGGCGCTGCCTCTGCCTGGGCAGCCGTTTGCCCGCTGCTCCTGGCACACTTCGGGTGATGCCCCAAGAGCTTACAAAGAGGGGTCCTGACCCCCCCTTTGTGAAGAGCATCTTCCAAAGGGGTGACTGCTGGTAGCCGTTGGCACATCGGGGTTGAGCACAGCCCCGCTGGCCCGCGCAGCACCCTGTGGGAACGGGTGTTTGGAAATCTTGGCAAACACATTTTGTTATTTACTCAACGGACCAGCTGTCATGTGCATACGTACCTAAAGATGGCACAGACTGACAGTGAAATTTTCGGGAGAGGATGCGGGATAGTTACAGATCCTGGCCAGTGGCTGTTTTGTCCAAATCTGAAAGCGCGAAAAAAAAAAGAAAAGAAAAAAGAAAAGTAGGGAGAGAGAGAAGTGGTGGAGTCTCCTTCTGTGGAGACATTCAAAACCTGCCTGGACACGTTCCTGTCCGACCTGCTGTGGGTGACCCTGCTTTGGCAGTGGAGGAGATGGTCTCCAAAGGTCTCTTCCAAAACCTGTGATTCTGTGAAAAAGATAAGTCCCTGTGAAAGAGCTGGGGGAGCCGAGGGATGGGTTTGTGGGGTGTTTTGGGAGGTGGCATTTGGACATGGGGCCAGAGCAGAAAAAGCCCCAGTGGGTTCTTCTCTCCTCTGCCCTTTGCAAGGGACCTGTTGGCTTTGCCATGTCCCCTTTCCTCCCTTTTTACTCCCTTTTTTCCCGTTTCCCAACGCTGAAGCCTTATGGCGGGGAGGGCAGGGCAGGCACCGGGGCTCCCTGCCAAGGCATCCCCGGGGATGGGATGCAGGCAGAGCCTTCCCCCATCCCGGCCACGTCCCGACGGAGGCTTCCCCGTGCTGCCACAACAGCACAGATTTATTTCCCTTTGCCTCTCACGCTCCTTGCCTCATTTGCACTCGCAAGCTGACTCCATATGGTGCAAAAACCGGAGAGAAGGATGCTCGGCACGGCGGCCGGTGCCGGGAGGGGAGGCGGCGGGGGGAGCCGCTTGCTGACGAGCTTTTGCAGTTTCTTCTGTTTGAGGTTCAATATTTCCACCTCCTCTCCTCCAGGGCTGTGCTCCGGCGGCCGGGGCTGAGCTCGACACCCCCAGCAGCATCCAGAGCATCCCTGCCTGTTTCCACTCTCGCTCCCCTGCTCTCACCCCGCATCCCCGAGCCGGGGATCTTCAGGATGCATCCTCAGACCAGCGACGCTGTCGTTGGGTTCTTATTTTACACCTGAAAATAATCGGCCGGCCTCCCTGAATGCTTCGGTACGTGTTGGATGCTGCATTTAAAAAAATAAAAAATGCAGGATCGATCTGGCTGGGGTTGTGCTGTGCTGGCAAGCTCGCCCAGCGCTTGCTTGTCCAGAGCCGGAGTTTTTCTTTCCAAGTCTCTAATTTTGGGAGGGGGGGGGGGGATTCGGTTTCTGGCGCGACCGAGCAGCCTGGCTTGGGCTGTTGGCAGCCGGGGTGAAAAGGGAGGTTTTTTCCTACCCCCCTCCCCGAGTTTTGGTGTCTGGGGGAGACACCGAGCGCTCGTCTGCGTTGGGAGGAGGTGTGCGTGGACGCCGTTCCCTAACCTCGAGTCCCCCACCGTGCTCGCTCCACCGCCTGAGCCGTCTGTCATGTTGGTAGCTCCCGCAGAATCCCTTTGACATTTTAAAATAAGATCTAGTAAATAGGAGCCGGACGATGCCAAGTGCATCTCTCGTAGCGAGGGCTCTTTGACAGCACGGCTGGCATTTTAGATTTAGGGCTCTGTGAGACGCGTGTTTTTGTAGCGAGCTTGAAGCCCTTCTGGAGAACACCGTCCAAGGCAGTGACTCATCCTGGATATCTAAAGAAGTGGTGGCGTGTAGGGAAACGCAGGATAAATGTTTTGATTTTTAGCGCTTTCCTCATAGGCGGTGCTATCCTGGAATAAGGCGAAATAAATTGGGGGGGGGGGGGGGGGGGAGGAGGAGAGCTGCAGGGAAAGGGGGGGACGGGGCTGGTTCATCAATTCAGCAGAGCTTACGGCGCCCGCTCCGGCGTTGCCCCTGCGCTGGTGGCCTCGAAGGCTGGCTTAGGGTGCAGCCGTGAGACGCGTGTGAGCACGCTGCTGGGGACATCCCCTGCCATCCCACGGGAGAATGTCCTGCGCGTATCCAGGCGTGAAGACCGCCTGTCCTCCTGATTTATCCCAGCACACGTAATGGTGGATGCTATTGATATTTATGGCTGCTCTGTCTTCTCAGTTGACTAATTCTGTATTTAGAGGCTATCATTTCCAAGGGAATCCCAGTTGATTAGGGGCCCAGTTCCACTGAAGTCGTTAGGCTTCCACGGCCCTTGTCTGTGAAATCTCAAACCCTACTTTTTTTTCTTTGCCCCCTCATCCCCCCTTCCTCTTTTTGGGGTGTTCCTTGCTTTCTCATCGTACGATGAAGATCAAGCCCCCTCTTCCCAAGTGAAGAGCTCTTGGTGGAATGTCCCTCTCTTGGGTGAGCTCACTTGCTTTCCATTTGACCTGGCTGGGGGACACCATGTGCAGCCAACACTGGTACATGGCCATTGACCAAGAAGCGAGCTACAGCAAAGCAACAGAAAATACAAAATTAACTGACATGGCTCCCTTATGTTTGGTTTATCCTTGCCATCCCTTAAGGCACTGTGGTCCTGCTGGGATGTACGATGGGTTTGGGGTACTGGATCCTCCTCGCTCACTTGGTTGGTGAGATGATTGTGCAAGCCATCTGGTCTCCACCCAAGAAGTTCAGAGGTGTGAGGCTGCTGTGCCCAGCTCGTGTTGAAGCCACCCAACTGTGTGACAAGGGACAGTGTCCTCAGGCTCCCGACCTTCAGCCTTCATCTGCTTTGGCGTGTGCTCCTGGGTGGTCATAAGGTTGGGTGGTGATAAGGTTGGATGGTGAAGAGCAGATGATTGCCCTTCCCCAACCTGAGCAATCCCTCATTCAACCCAGACCTTCTCACACCACTTAGCTGGACCTCGAGTTGGAGGGTTTTCCTTGTCCTGGGCAGCTTCAGGAGCTTTTGGAGGGTAGGGTTTCTGGGAAAGCCTCTGCCCATCCCTGGGTGGCTGCGTTGCTGTTCCACAGCTTCTGGAGGATGAACTGAGTAACTGCCAAGCTTGACATATGGTGATTTTCAGGGCAGGCTGCGGCGTTCGGTGATGTTTGCTGGCATCCCAGCCTCGAGAAAGCGAAGATGAGGATTTAAATGCATAGTGACATTGTTCTGGAAAATGTTCTCCTGAAAAGACAACCTTGTCATCTTACAGCCCTGGATCGCTCCTCCGGTGGGGATGCGGTGGAGGAGCTGGGCTCATGGGGTGGCGGGGGTCTGCCTTGGTGGGCCAGAGCGTGGATTAAAGTGTTCTCTCAGCCCTTGGTGCTGCTGACTTTGAGTTGCTGAATGCATCTGCATCCATCTGTAAATACTTATGTACGGACCGTGATCCATGTGTATAGTACATGCGGATTTCGTATACCCGCAGCCCTGAGGAGAAGGACTTGGGGGTGTTGGTGAATGAGAAGCTCAACATGAGCCGGCAATGTGCACTGGCAGCCCAGAAAGCCAACCCCATCCTGGGCTGCATCAAGAGAAGTGTGGCCAGCAGGTCACAAGAGGTGATTCTACCCCTCTACTCTGCGCTCGTGAGACCCCACCTGGAATACTGTGTCCAGCTCTGGAGTCCTCAACACAGGAAGGACATGGACCTGTTGGAACGGGTCCAGCGGAGGGCCACGAAGATGATCAGAGGGCTGGAGCACCTCCCCTATGAAGACAGGCTGAGAGAGCTGGGGTTGTTCAGCCTGGAGAAGAGAAGGCTCCGGGGAGACCTCAGAGCAGCCTTCCAATATCTGAAGGGAGCCTACAGGAGAGCCGGAGAGGGACTCTTTGTCAGGGAGTGTAGTGACAGGACAAGGGGTAATGGTTTTAAATTGGAAGAGGGGAGATTTAGATTAGATATTAGGAGGAAATTCTTTACTGTGAGGGTGGTGAAGCACTGGAACAGGTTGCCCAGGGAAGTTGTGGCTGCCCCATCCCTGGAAGTGTTCAAGGCCAGGCTGGATGGGGCTTTGAGCAACCTGCTCTAGTGGAGGTGTCCCTGCCCATGACAGGGGGGTTGGAACTCGATGATCTTTAAGGTCCCTTCCAACTCTAACCATTCTATGATTCTATGCAAGTATGTTGTTGGCGACTGACTTTGTCCCTACGGGAGCAAATGATCTCCTTATATTTGGAAAATATTGGCTTACCTGTAACGTCCCACCTTGAGATTTTCCCGTTGGCTCCGATGCCTGGTTTGAGCTTGGTGGGTTAAAACTTGTTCCCAGATTTTCTAAAATAGGGTTACAATTTGGAAAACAAAAGGTATGGAAAGCCCTATCTTCTCTCCCTTATCGTTGTATTTGATTTGGTCCCCTTTGTCTTCCCCCCCC